>NW_006922779.1:45993-50224 GCF_000298275.1 Orycteropus afer afer
GAGGTCTTTTGTGTCCCTGGTAAGATTTATTCCCAAGTTGTTTTTTTTTTTTTTTTGGTAGCTATTGAAAACAGTATTGATTTTCTTATTTCTTTTTCAGCAGTCTCTTTGCTGGTGTAGAGGAATCCAACTGATTTTGGATGTTGATCTTATATCCTCCCACAATGCTAAATCTCTCAGTTCCAGTACATTTTTGACTGAGTCTCTTGGGTTTTCTAGTTATAGGATCTTATCAGCAAATAAGGATAGTTTGACTTCTTCCTTACTAATTCAGATGTCTTTGATTTCCCTTTCTTGCTTTATTGCCCTGACTAGGTCTTCCAGTACAGTGTTGAATAGAAGTGGTGATAGAAGGTATCCTGTTTGCAAGGGGAGTGGTTTCAGTCTCTCTCCACTGAGAATAGTGTTTGCTGTTAGTTTTGCACAGATGTCCTTTATTACATTGAGGAATGTCCCTTGTATTCCTATTTTTCTGAGAGTTTTGATCAGGAATGGATGTTGGATTTAATGAAATGCCTTTTCTGCATCAATTGATATGATCATGTGGTTCTTTTTTGTTTGTTTGTTTCCTTTATGTGGTGGATGATGTTGATTGTTTTTCTAATGTTGAGCCATCCTTGCATACCTGCTGTGAACCGCACTTGGTCATAATGAATGATTTTCTTGATGTGTTGTTGGACTCTATTGGCTAGGATTTTGTTGAAGATTTTTTCATATATATTCATGAGGGATATTGGTCTGTAGTTTCCCTTTTGAGTGATGTCTTTTCCTTGTTTTGATATTAAAGTTATGCTTGCTTCATCAAATGAGTTAGGTTGAATTCCATCCTTTTCTGTGTTTTGGAATAGTTTTAGTAGATTTGGTGTCAGTCTTTTCTGAATCTTTGGTAGAATTCTCTGGTGAAACCATCTAGGCTAGGAATTTTTGTTTTTCATAATTTTTTAATAACCTGTTCAATTTTTTGTTTTTGTTATGTATCTGTTCAACTTATCCACATCAGTCTGTGTTACTTTAGGTAAGTGGTGTTTTTCTAGAAATCTTCCAATTCTTCAGATTTTCAAATTTGTTGGAGTATACTTCTTTATAGTATCCTTTTTATTTCAGTTAGATCTGTTTTGATGTCACCCATTTTGTTTCTTATTCATGTTATTTGTATTCTCCCTCTTTTCTTTATTAAATTTGCCAGTGGTTTGTCACTTTTAGTAATCTTTTCAAAAAACCAACTTCTGTCCTTGTTGATTTTTTCTATTGCCCTTCTGTTTTCTGCTTCCTTGATTTCTGCTTGAGTCTTTATTATTTCCTTTCTTCTGGTGACTATAGGCTTTTCTTTCTGTTCTTTTCCTAATTATTGGAGATATGGGTTTAATATGTTGATTTTAGCTCTTCTTTATTGATTTTGCATCTATTGCTATAAATTGGTCTCTGATCACTGCTTTTGCTGTGTCCCAAGGATTTTGGTATGTTGTGTTTTCATTCTTATTTGATTCAAGGAATTTTTTAATTTCATTTTTTATTTCTTCTCTTACTCAATCTTTTTTAAGATGGTGTTGTTCACTTTCCTTGTGTTTGCTCTTTTTCTTTTAATCTTCCTGTTAATTTCTAATCTGATAGCATTGTGATCTGAGAAGATGCTTTGCAGTATATTTCAGTGTTTTTAAATTCATTAAGGTTTGCTTTGTGGACTAGCAACATATGGTCTATCATGGACAATAATATTTCATGTGCAGTGTAAAAGAATGTATATTGTGGTGTTGTAGGGTGAAGTGCTCTGTAGATGTTTATAAGGCTAATCTGGTGGATTGTATTGTTTAGCTCTTCTGCATCTTTGTTGAGTTTCTTTCCAGTTGTTCTATCTTTCAAAGAAAGTGGTGTATTAAAGTCTCCCACTATGACTGTGGAGTCATCTATTTGCCTTTTCAACTCTTTTAAAGTCTGATGTATGTATTTTGGGACTCTTTCATTGGGTCTGTTGATATTTATTATGGCTATTTCTTCTTTTTCAATTGATCCTTAAGTCATTATATAATGATTCCTTAATCATTATGTAATGATTCAATTATATAATGATTTCCTCCTTGTCTCATATGGTGGTTTTGTCTTGAAGTCAGTTTGAACAGAAATTAATATTTCCACTCCTGCTCTTTTATGGTTGCCATTTTTAACACATCTTTTCCAATCTTTGAATTTTAGTCTATTTTTGTCTTTGTTTTTTAGGGTGTGTGTTATGTAGGCAGCATATTGATAAGTTTTGTTTTGTTATCCAATCTGCAACTCTCCATCTCTTGAGTGGTACTTTTAATGCCTTAAAATACATTGTAATTATTGACAAGTATGAATTGGTTGCTGTCATTTTGTTAGGTGTTTTTTGATGGTATTCCTGGTTTCTTTGTTACAGATAAGTTTCTGTGTTGAGCTTATTATATTTATAAATTGTGTTACCATTTCTTTGTTGCTGTTCTTTTAGTACTTGCTGGATATTTATGCTTGCCCTCTTTTTTTTTATTGTGGTGTGTATGTTTGTAATATTTCTTTGAGGTTACCCTGTCATAATTTTCTCCCTGAGTTTAGAATAGCATCCATTCCATTTTTCAACTCTCTTGACTTCCTCACCATTTAGAAGTTCTGTAATTATAGAGTATTTTCCCTCTTTTTGGATTGTAGTTATCATTTGTCAATTGATATATCTGGTTCCCTGCTTACAGTCTTGTAAGGTTATTTTCCTTTGGATATGCCCATAACTGTTCTTTGTGGGTTATGCCACCTTGTATATCAATGGTCAGTTGTTATTTGCTATTTTTGGTTCTCTTTTCAAAGGACTCCCTTTAGCATGTCTTGTAAGGTTGGTCTGGTTTAACAAATCCCCTTAATTTCTGCTTATCTGGAAATCTTCTAATTTCACCATCATAATTGAGGAACCATTTTGCTGGGTATGTAATTCTTGCTTGAAAATTTTTCTCTTTCAGTGTTTTACATATACCATCCCATTGCCTTCTCACTTGCATGGTTTCTGCTGAGAAATCAGAGCTTATTCTTAGTGGCTGTCCTTTGTAAGTAACTTTCTGTTTTTCCCATGCTGCTTTCAGGATTCTTTCTTTGTCCTTGGTTTTGATGAGTTTGATGATGATATGTCTTGGTGATTTTCTTTTGGAGTCCATCCTGTTTGGGGTTTGTTGGACTTCTTGAATATATGTATTCTCATCTTTCATCCTATCAGGGAAATTCTCTTCCACAAAGTCTTGGACAGTTTTCTCAGTGGTTTTATTTTTCTCTACCTGTTTTGGAATTCCAATGATATGTAGGTATTCCTTTTGGTCATATCCTACACGAACCTTAGGTTTATTTCATTTTGTTTTGTTGTTCTTTCTGATTGATTCCTTTCCAAGAAGATTCAGGTATTTGTCTTCAATCTGATTAATTCTGTCTGCCATTGCCTGAATTGTACTCCTTTGACCTTTCAATGTGTCATCTATTTCTGACAATTTAGTATTAATTTTCTGGATTCTATCTTTCGAATTTGAATCATTTTTAATTTTTCATTTATTTTTTCATTTTGTTCTGGTATTTTCTTCCAGAATTCTTACAGGGATTTGTCTGTGTTTTCCCTGATCTGTCTCTCAATCCTTTCAAGATACCTAAATATAATTCTTTTAAATTCCTTATCATGGGCTTCCAGTGCTGCTTTTTCCTCAAGGATGTGTTCTGGGTCTGTGTGCTCTTTCCTTGTTTCTACCATTTTATCTTGCTTCTTTGTGTGGACTGTGATGGCCTGTTGTCTCTGAGACATTGTGATGTTCTTGTATTTAGATGTCTGTTAACTGTGTGTGATGAGCAGCTAAGGGTGAGTCAAACTCTTCTTTGTGGTTGTTTATCATTGGCCTGTTGGTAGAGTAGGAAGTGGTGGCTCTACTTGGTTAGTGAAGCTGCGGGAGGTGTGGGTATAGTTTTGTCATTTGGGCTGTGTTGCTGTCTCCCACTCAGTTAGAGAGTAATAACAATTGAATAACCATCAGAAAAGTAAAAGCAAATGGACAAAAAACATACTGTGTAATCATACTGGAACAATAACAACAATAAAAAAAGAACCTCACCAGACCTTGGGGAGAGGGCATTAAGAGAAAAAAAGTAGTTGTTGTTATGTACCCTCAAGTTGGACCCGACTCATAGCGACTCTTCCTTGGGTTTCTGAGGCAGTATCACTACGGAAGTAGATTGGCCAACCTTCCTTCTGAGG
>NW_006922779.1:51834-52949 GCF_000298275.1 Orycteropus afer afer
TAATAATCATTAATAATGATAATAATTTTAAACCAGACAAAAACAAGCACACTGAAAACAAAACAAAACAAAAATCTGGACTAGGCAGGGCAGGGCATCAAGGCTCTATGCAAGCACACAGACTGGAATGGAATTCCTGCCAGCCTAGAAGGTGGGTGGGAGTGAGGGATGGCCACACCTCCATTCACCAGGAGGGTGTGGTGTATAAAAGTAACAAGGGGACTCCTTGTGGTTCTTGGTAAGTGATGCCTGTTCTTAAGTCGCTGGAACCTGGGAGAATCTGTTGCTTTAAATATCCAAAATGGTCACACTGTTTGTAAACACTGAAAACGGTTGTGCCCTCCAGACAGGCAGAAGTCCACAGCCTGCCTTCCCCTTTGCTTCTTCCCCTTTTATTCAACAGCCACCAGAGCAATCCACCGTGTATTCCCTGGCTAGCAGGGCTGATTTTTAGGTTAATTCTTAGGTCTAACCCCCCTTTGCAATATCCAAGCTATCTATGCTGTCATGATCACTGCCAGACTACAGCTCCCTGTGTCTCCTTTTTTGGTGTTTTCATGCAAATTCTTCTGCTGATTGGAGTTTAGTCCATTTCTGTATCCTTCCCTTTGAAGCTCAGGGCTTCAGGATTATCTTCTCTATCTGTTTTAATTGTTTACCCTTTTGTTTGTTGAAGAGGGTCTGTGCAGTCTTTCTGCCTGTTCTGCCATCTTCAATAACTCTGCCTGGACATTCTTACAAGACACACAAATACACATTTAGAAACATCATCTGCCAACCATATACATGGTTATGGGCAGACTTTCCCCTGCCTGGACATTTCTGATCATTCAGCCTGTGTTCCTATCTGCCCCCTCATAGATCAGTGCTTAGCCATCACTGACAATGCAGTACCGTACATGCAGAAAGGTTCATCTTTGTTGTCTGTACCTCTCATGTACCTCTCCATGTCTTTCTCATCCTCAATGCTGCCATATTGGTCACTCACATTTGGTACATTGCCCTTCTCTTCACCCAAATCAATACTTATCTCCATCTATCTAACAGCATTTCCTCCCCTCCCCTCTCACCCCTGGTAACCAACAAAGAAAATTTCCTTCTATAGATAAACCTTT
>NW_006922779.1:54511-57218 GCF_000298275.1 Orycteropus afer afer
TTTTTTTTTTTATCATTGGCTCATTGGTGGAGAAGGAGGTAGTGGCTCTCACTCAGTAAGTGAAGTTGCTGGAAGTGTGGGTGTAATTGTGTCTTATGGGGACTGTTGCTGTCTCCTACTCAGACAAAAATTACAATTGAATAACCATCAGAAAACTAAAAGCACATGGACAAAAAACACACTATGTAATCACACAGGAATAGTAACCAAAAAAAGAAAAAAGGGAAAAAGAAGATGAGAAAACAAGTAAACCTGCAATATCTGGGGATAGGGCACTAAGAGAAAAAAAGTAGAGACGGAGAGTAACAAAGGAAAAAAAATGGGAAAAATGCAAAAAGAAAAACAAGGAACAGGGTTAACCATGAGAAAAAGGGGGAAAAAATAACTTAAAAAAAAAATTCAACAAGGAACAGGGAAAAGCAAAAATGCTGAAAACTAGGACCTGGCAGGGGAAGGATAAGAATTATAGTAAAAAGGATGAAAGTTTTAATAATAATAGTTGTTTTAAAATAGACAAATACAAGCTTAATCACCAGAAGAAAGAAAGCATAAAAGAAAAAAATAAAAATAAAAAAAGAGAAAAGAAATCCGTGGAGAACAGGCCAGGGCTCCCAGGCTCCGTCTGAGCACACAAACAGTGATGGAGTTCCTGTGGGCCAAGAAGTTAGGTGGAAGTGGGGGATGGCTGCACCTTCATTCACCAAGTGGGTGTTGGATATAAGAGTAACAAGAGGAATGTTGCACCTTTTCAGTCTTGCAGGTCCAGAGTGCCTTTGGGGTTGCTGGCAAGCAGAACGTGTTCTTAAGCCCCAGGAATCTGGGAGAGCACTATCTCTTTAAATATTGAAAATAGGCCACTTTTAGACCTTCAAAATGGCGGCGCCTTCTGGATGGGCAAAAGTCCACAGCTCAGCCCACCTTTCTCTTCATCTTTTCTGTTTATTCCCCAGCCACCAGAGCAGTCCTCTGTGTAGTCCATGGCTGGTAGAGCTGATTTTTAGGTTAATTCTTAGGTTGTACCACCACTTGGGAATCTCCAAACTGTCTGTGCCATGCCATCAGGATCGCTGCCAGACCGCAGCTTCGTCTGTCTCTTTTTTTGGTATTTTCATGCAAATTCTTCTGCTAGTTGGTGTTTAGTCCACTTCTATATCCTCCCCTTCAAGGCTCAGGGGTATAGCATTGTCTTCTGTGTCTGTGTTAATTGGTTTCCCTTTTCTTTGTTGAAGAGGGTCTGTGGAGTCTTTCTGTCTAGTCTGCCATCTTACTGGAACCTCAACTGCTAACTTAAAGGTTGATGGTTTAAACCCACATAGGGCTCTGCAGAAGAAAGGCCTGGCATTGTGTTTCTGTAAAGATCATAGCCATGAAAACACTATGGGGTGCATACATATTCTGAAACATAAGGGTCACCACGAGTTGGATTAGCTCTAGGGCAACAAGTTGTTTTTCCTTTTTGGTAATATGTCTGCAGATGTATGAATGCATAGACACATTTATATTTTGAAAAAGCTTTGAACAATGTGAAAGAACTTGGCATTAAAGTTTTTGTGTGCAAGGTGAACTCACAAGAAGTGTAATGAGAAGAAGGAAACAAGGTAGCACAACTGAAATAGGACCCAGGATCCACTCACAAATTGACTACTTATTCCATAAGTGAATGAAACCACCTGTTATATCTTTCTCAAGTGGTTCTACCATTGTATTGCATATCATTAACCACATTTCATCCTCATTTTTAAATGTCTTTGTTTTCTTCTTCAAGTTCTCTTTTCCACATGTCTAAATAAAACAAAACAAAACAAAACCCAGTTACTCTTGAGTCGATTCTTGCTTGTGATAACCTCTTGTGTTTTAGAGTAAAACTGCACTCTGTGGGGTTTTCTTCCCTTCCTCCCTCCCTTTTTCCTGCCTTATTTGTTGTTGTTGTCATTTAAAATCTACACAGCAAAGCATACACTGATTCTGCATTTTAAGAAGGTACAGTTTAGTGACATTGATGACATTCTTTGACTTGTGCAGCCATTCTCACTCTCCTTTTCTGAGATATCTCTCCCTTATTAACATAAACTCACTGCCCTGTAAGGTTGGTCTTGTCAATTTGATCTCATATAGACACACCTTAAGAGAGCGCAATGCTATCAGGTTGTCAATGGCTGATTCTTTTGGAAATAGATCACCAGGCCTTTATTCCAGGTGCTTCCAACCTTTTGGTCAACAGCCCAGTATTAACTGTTTGTACTGCCCAGGGAATCCAGTGCATGCATGTTTTCATCATTAGGTGCCATGGAGTTCATTTTGGGTCATAGCCCTTTCCCACTGATAGCATCCCATTTAACAGTGGCATACTGCCCCATAGGGTTTCCTAGGCTATAGTCTTTGTGGGAGGGAGATCTGTTGGCATAGTGCTTAAGGACTTGGGCAGTACTACTCTGTTCTACAGCATCACTATGAGTTGGAATCAACTCCACCTTGATGACATTGGGGTTTATTTTGCTTATTTGTTTTATCTTTTTGGGAGCAGATTGCCAGATCTTTCTCCCATAGAACTGCTAGGTGGGTTTGAACTGGCAGTCTTTCAGTTAGCAGCTGAGCACTTAACCATTGCATCTAAAAAATCAAAACACCAAACCCAAGGAGGGGTCACTGTAAGTTGAATCAACTTGATGTTAGTGAGGTTTTTTATTTAAGGATAGATTAGAACTGT
>NW_006922779.1:57588-58637 GCF_000298275.1 Orycteropus afer afer
TAGCTAGGGATAGACCAGTAGAACATTTATCTGACCGTTCAGAGCTGGAGAGAAGTTAGACACCTCCCATTACCCTGTTATTGCTGATGCAATAGATGTAGGGATTTCCCTACTGAGTAGTTCAGGGAGAATGGGAGGGAGATTTTCAAAGCTCACTCTGACTTGTGTTTGTGTTGCTTTCTGATGAACCTCTCTGAGAACTGATGAGAAGCCTGTCATTTACAGTTATTTCTCCATTCATAAAGCATGAGTTGATCAACACACACACACTCACACACACACACACATTTATTGATGAAAAACAATTTTTTTTTTTTTTAAATATTTGGCTTGTGATTTGGATGAAAGTTTACAGAGCAAATTCACTTTCTGTGCAGCAACTCACATGCACTTTGTTGCATGACATTGACTGCAGTTGCTCACAGTGCAACAGCTCCCCTCCCAGTTCCTCCCCATAGCCACCTCTTCCCTGTGTCCTTCCCTTTATGCACTCTTTCCCCCTGAACTATCTCCTTGTGCATCTACTGCCCTTCTATTATCCCATGATTGTTCTCTCTCCAAGGAGTGTATCTACCTAATGTAAATGTTCAGCTCATATGTCTGTCTTTTATTTGGCTGGAAGGCACAGGAGTGGGTTCAGTTCCATACCTGAAGGGCAGCTAGAGGCCATTGTCTCAGTGGTTCCATCAGGCTCTATCAGCCCAGCAAATCTGGTCCCCCCCCCCCTTTGTTTTTAATGATTTTGAGTTTTGTTCCACATTGTTCTCCCATTCTATTCAGGATTTCCTTCATAGATCCCCCTCTGAGGGTTGACAGTGGTAGCTGGACACCATCTAGTTCTTGTCTCATAGTTGTATAGGCTGAGGATTGCATGGTGTACCAGTCCCTTGGTCTGGTGTGTGTGTGTTTTGGTTTTCTTCATTCTTCTTTGTTCTGGGCAAGGTGAGACCCATTGCATGTAGATAACTGCTTGCAAGCTTTTTTTTTTTTTTTTTTTTTTAATTGTGATTTGGGTGAAAATTTACAGAGCAAATTCACTTTCCATACAG
>NW_006922779.1:58737-60196 GCF_000298275.1 Orycteropus afer afer
CATTGACCACAATTTACCACAAAGCAACAGCTCCCCTTCCATTTCCTCCCGATAGTTACCTCTTCCCTGTGTCAATCCCTCTATGTACTCCTGTCCTCTGACCTGTCTCTCTGTGCTTGCAAGGGAGACATCCCAGTTGCTGCTCACCAAAATAGGATGTGTGACGTTTTGTGATGTATGTTACTCCAATTGAGCTTGATGTCCACTGTGACTATGGTCCTAAGCCAACAAGTCCAGCTGCTTGCTACCAATAGGTAGCTAGCCATGCCCAAGAAGTGACTACAGCCTTGTCCCTTGTCAGCTGTACTATATACCTGAAAATTCTTACAGAACATACAAATTCACTTACGGGAACGTTGTCTGCCAACTCTGTACACAGTCATGGGCACATTTCCCCCCTTCACAGACTTACCTAATTGGTCAGCCTGCCCACCCATCTATCCACCCGTATATCCGTGTTTGCCTTCACTGACAATGCAGTACTCCCTGTACAAAAGGGTTCATCTTTGTTGGCTGTATGTCCCATGCACCTCTCTGTGTCTTCCTCTTCCTCATTGGCACTGTATTGATCACTCACACTTGGTTCATTGCCCTTTTCTTCACCCAACTCAATACTTGTCTCTGCCTATCTAATGGTGTTCCTTCCTCTCCCTTCCCACCCTGTTAAACAACAATTTCCTTCCATATATCTTTCCTTGACTTTCTACAATAACAGACTAATACAATATCTGCCCTTCTGTGATTGACTTCTTTCATTCAGCATAAAGTCCTCCAAGTTCATCCACATTATGTGGTGTTTTGCATATTCTGCATTATTCTTTAGGGTTACATAGTGTTCCTTTGTGTGTATGTATCATACATTGGTTATCCATTCTTCAGTTGATGGACACCTAGGTTGTTACCATCTTTTGGCTATTGTAAATAGTGCTCCTATGGGTGTGCATGTATGTGTTCTTGTCCTGCCTGTCACTTCTTTAGGATATATACCTGGTAATGGAATGGCTGGGTCAAATGGTATTTCTTATTTCAACTTTTGAAGGAATCGCCATACTGCTTTCCACAGTGGTTGTATCATTTTACAGTCCCACCAGCAGTGTATGAGAGTCCCAATCTCTCCACATCCTCATCAGCATTTGTTAATCTCTGTCTTGTTGAACTTTGCTACTAGTGCTGGGGCAAGATGGTATTTCATTGTTTTGATTTGCATCTCTCTAATGGTTAATGATCGTGAGCATTTCTTCATACGTTGACTGCCTGAATATTCTCCTTGGTGAAGTATCTATTTATGTCTTCTGCCCATTTTTTACTTGGATTATGTGTCTTTTTGTTATTGAGGTGTTGGAGTTTCCTATAAATTCTAGAGATAAGTCCCTTGTCAGATATGTCATTTTCAAATATTTTTTCCCCATCTTAGGTTCTCTTTTGACTCTTTTGGAGAAGTCTTTGGAAGCACATAAAA
>NW_006922779.1:60296-72992 GCF_000298275.1 Orycteropus afer afer
TTGTTGAACTTTGCTTTTAGAGCTGGGGCAAGATGGCATTTTACTGTTTTTATTTGAGTCTGTCTAATGGCTAATGAGGCACTCTAGTGGCATAGTGCCTGAGGCATCTGACTGCTAACCAGAAGACTAGTGGTTCAAACCCACCATGCTTTCCTCAGAAGGAAGATGGAGCAGTGTCCTTCTGTAGTGATAGCACCTTGTAAACCCAAGGAGGGGTAACTGTGAGTCAGATCCGACTCAATGGCAGTGATTTTTTTTTTTTAAATGGCTAATGATTGTGAACATTTCTTCATGTTTCTTGGCCATCTGAATATCTTCTTTGGTGAAGTGTCTATTCATGTCTTCTGCCCATTTCCAGATTATTTGTCTTTTCATTGCTGAGGTGTTGAAGTTTTGTATAAATTCTTGAGATAAGTTAGTCCCTTGTCAGATATGCCATTGCCAAATATTTTTCCCCAGTCTGTAGGTTCTCTTTTGACTCCTTTGGAGAAATCTTTGGAAGCCTATAAAAATTAATTTTTAGAAGGTCCCATTCATCTAGTTTCTTTTCTGTTTTTGTGCATTTTGGGTTATGTTTGATAGTCTATTTATGCCATACATTAGGGCCTCTAAGAAAAGCATTTTTTTATTAAAAAAAGCTAATACAGTTCAGATGGTCATTTTGCTTTTCTCTGTGCAAAACAATTTTGCCACTGGCTTTCTCAACTTGTTTGATGCTTAGTTGAAATAAGAAAAGACTAGGAAAGGAATGACTGAGATTGCATATTAGATTAATAGTTACCAGGATTTAGTCTCTTGAGAAATAGCACAGAAACCATCTCTCTTTGCTGTTTGTTACAGTACACCAAATGCTTTCTTGTTAGAAACTTTAAGTGCTATGCAGACACAGGGCTGCTGAACAAATAGCCTTTGGAGGAACCACCTCAAAGAGGCCCTGATAGGGTAGACACAGATAACACAGGGTGCAAGAGGAAGCCAAGCTAGCTGCCACTGGGGGGACCCTGACTCACAGTCTCCCCATGTGTGTTGGAGAAGAACTATGCTCCATAGTGTTTTCAGTGGCTGGGTTTTTGTAAGTAGGTCACCAAGTCTTTCTTCTGAGGTGCCTCTGGGTGGATTGGGACTTCCAGCCTTTTGTTTAACAGGCTGACGCTGACTGGTTACACCACCCAGGGCCTGCTGCTGAACATACCTGCACCCACTGGACAGTATGTCGTCTGTAGCTGCTTTTGCACTATAGCAGGTGTTGAGATTATGGTGATGGGGACTGGATGGCCCTCAAAGTGGAAACAATTTATTCTCTGGCCCTTTCCAGAGCAAGCATCCTTAACCCAAATCCAGACTCACTGCTGTCGAATTGATTTGACTTATAGCTACCATGTAGGACAGAGTAGAACTGTCCTGTATGGTTTCCAAAGCTGCAGTTCTTAGGGAAACAGACTGCCATATCTTTTACCTGTGGAGCAGTTGGTAAGAGTGAACTGCTGATCTTTTGGTGAGGAGTTGGGACTACACTTACCCACTGTGCCACTATGACTCCTCTGTGATCCCTATAGTGGTTGGTAAGGTTGTGTATCAACTTGGCTGGGCTGTGATTTTGAGTGGCTTGGCATCTGGATGTAGTTACTCCCCAGGATGAGATTGGATGTGGTATAATCAACTCCATGGTAGAGTCTGCTCTGAGCAGCTGAGGGGTTGAAGGGCAGTTGCCTTTGGAGTGTGACATGCTTTTAGTAGATATGAAAATAGTCCTACGTTGGGTTTGCAATTCATCATCTCCAGTTCTGGGTTTGAACAACTGGCCTGCAGAGGCAGAGCTGAAGTCCAGTATCAGTGGGCTTCTACCCAGCCTCTAGAGCCAGCACTCTGAGTTTGATGACAGCTGCTGTCCCAAATCCAGGGGTGAGATGAGGATGATCCAAGACACAAAGCTGGATGGAGCAAGAGGGGTACGAATCTTCCCAGGAGTTCCGTAGGTACACCCTCAGGGAAGCTAAGGGTGGTGATTTGAATTATACCCTCCAGCAAGGCAGGACTCAAGATACATTCCACCTGCGTTGCCCCAACAGAATTAACCTAAATCCCATGACAGAGTCGATTGCCAGTCATTATAGGGAATGACTACTACCAGCTGCCCAGCCAAGTTGATACCTGACCTTAACTACCACACCACCCCAAATAGGCATGGATAATGAGATTTACAAAATATCACAGAATGGAGGACAATGGCTAGAAGGGCCACATCAAGCAATTCACTGCACCGCCCAATTCCTGTATGATGTTATGACAACCTAACTAGTAATATATTTGGAGACCCCATTTCCTAACTGGATGATACTTACAGGTCCTGGGATTAGAATTTAAACACATCTTTTTGGGGAGTCCTTTCAACCCACAAGGATTTGTATATTTTTTAAGACAAATGTACAGCATTCCATTGTGGATTTTAAGGCCATTTTAGATTGGGAACTTGACCATATTTTGCATATCATTTCTTCCGGGGCATGACCATTCCTGAGGGAGAACCAGTGAAGATTTGGACTGTATCCCCCTTGTAACTTGGAGATGGCCTTGTTTTAGGGTTCCTTTTTTAAATTTTTCTCTTTTTGATGTGTGTGGTTGGGCAGCACAGCTTGAGTTTTTTTTTGAAAAGTGGCTTACTTCCTCTTCAACTCTTACATTTTCTTAAAAGGATTTACTGAGATAGACTTGAGGCATGTGCTTTCTGACATTGAAGTGGTGTGGGTAGGGAGTGGGGAGAAAAAGGTGCATTAGTCAGCTGGAATGTAAAAGCTGCAGTGGCAGTCCTGGTGGCCAGTGTGTGCTAAAGGGGCAAGGAGGCGATATCTTCTAACCTCCTTTAACCACACAAGAGGAAGACAGAATCACCATCAGTAGCCCAAGGCCTATTCCTGCGAGGCTAGACATGCTGCCTCCCTCCAGCCCTTTTCACCAGCCCTGACCTCTCACAACACTCACCACCTATCTGCTGGGTTTGACAATTCACTGCATTGGTCACACAGAACTCATAGATTATGGAGTTTATTAGGGAAGCACCAGGTTATAATTTAAGTTCAGAAAACATGCTCAGTCTCTCTTAGCCTGCCATCTCTCAGCCAGCAGTGTCCCACAGTCTCTCTCCCAGCAGTGCGTGTCCCTTGGTATCTCTCTCAGCAATGTGTGTCTCTTTCCCAGCAGCGTGTGTCTCAGGAGCGCGCTTCTCTCAGGAGCACATCCTTCTCAGCCAACAGTCAGATAGACTCCTTCTGTCTCTAGGAGGCCTCCTTTTGAGCCTGGCAGAGTGGCCAAACTAGCCAATCATAACATCAGAATTCTAAGCACCTGAGAGACAGCAAACTTCCCAGAACATTGATTTGTGCCACGCCCAATGGACATACCCCAGGTGGATAACTTTTATAGTCAGAAACTCCTCAGTTGCTCACAGAGAATTCTACCACTGAGATTACAAAGACTTGTGGCTAGAAAAGCCATACCAGGTAATTTACTACACTGCAGCATGCTAACCTGCTCTCACAGTTGCTCCAGTAGTGTGACATGGGGAGCCTCTTGTCTTCCTGTTCTGCAGACAAGATCAAAACATAGTAGGGGATGAGATGGCATGTGGCCCTTTGAACTCTGGCCCTTTGATCTCCATGGCTGAATGGTTCTTGGTGGGAGCCAAGGCCACCAGGGACTCTGTGTTCTTCAGTCAATGTTCTCCTAGTTGGCCTTCCTGGGTGGGGGCCATTGCTGACATCTTCCTTCACCTCCCACACTATCCGATCCCTCTCTGTTTCCATTCCTTGCTTCTTTCAAGATCCTCCCCTCACACCTTCCTTTTATGTCACCACAAAGTAGAATATGTGCACCGTAGTCTGAATGAGACAACATTTTTATAACTAGAAATTAAAAAAAAAAATGAATAAGGAAAATTGAAGTGTTATTGGAGCCATTAAGGGAAATGCTAATGCCAAGCAGGATAGTAGAGAAAGGAAGGATCTTTATTTCTGTGTGCCAGCACAGACTCAATGGTTTCACATACAGAGACTGAGCCTTGAGCAAAGATCACGTGGGGATTTTATGGGGTTCCTTCTTCTGGGTACTCAGAGTGAGAGGGTGATTGGTTACCTGCAAACGGCCTGCAAAAAGAGCACCTGCAGCTAGCAGTTTTTTATAGAAGTTAAATATGCTCAAGAGGAAGAAAGAAGGGGAAGTACAGGCAGAGGAAGAAGGGAGGCGGGAACAGGACAGAGGAATTTTCCACTCTCTGTACATGGTTTTTCAAGCCTCTCAAGCCAGGTGTCTCTGGTCTCACAACAAGTTGTTTCACTGCTCAACAGAACTTCCCTATATAGGTTAGGCAAAGGTTATCTAGTTTCTTCATTTCCCTCTCCTGCCTAATTCCCCCCTTTGAGGCTTCTTCGTACTACTTAGATGTTAAGAAGTCTCACTTTCTTCAATTCGGTTTGTTCTTATATCATCTGTTTTTAGACAACAATTTGTAAGATTAAATTTTCCATATTTGCCTCCCTCTGAGGTTAAGAGATTATCTAAGGCTAGTTGATTCTGGTATATGCTGCCCATAACTGTGTGTGTTGTTTTGTTAGGAGGTTGAGAGTTTGAGTAATCTCATTGGTGATTATTTCTAACACTGTTTGTAGTCTAATAATCCTGTTAAGCATATAAATTGGGGCTTGGTACTCCTAACTCCTGTCCTCAACTAAAGTGGCTGGACCATAATATTGAATGATTCTTTCTGGGGGCCACTCTGTATCCTTCCAGCTCTGCTGGGACTTGGCTGAGTTATATACAGGAATCCCTAGAGTTCCTCCTTTCTGCAGGTGTAGGAGGAAAAAGAAAGGGTGGATAGTCCCTGAGGGGCAGGTACCTGTTCAACCCTGAGGGAGGTGAGCGTATGCCCTCCTCCCACAGATCCAGTATAACCTATTTGGGGCCTCCGAAGGAGCTCTGGTAGCATAGTGGCTAAAAGCACTTGACTGCTAACCAGAAGGCTGGCAGTTCAAACCCACCAGCCACTCCTCGGAAGGAAGGTTGGGCATTCCTACTTCTGTAGTGATACTGTCTCGGAAATCCAAGGAGGGGTCACTATGAGTCGGGGCCGACTCGATGGCAAACAACAACAACAACAACAACAACAAGCCTGGTCAGTAACTTGTGATTATAAGGAGGTTATGTTACTGAAGTTTGTATACAGATTTTCTGGGGCAGTTTGGTTGATTCCAGAGCACCAGTGAATAAAATTTGAAGTTTCATTATGTACCTATCTGTATGTTAGTTTAGATTCCTTACTACTATATTGTAGTTTTTCCTCTTTAGCTTGGACCATGAATAGGTTGTTTTAATATACTCTGTGTAAAGGTTATGAGAGGTCGAAGAAACAGATAAGGGGGAATATGAATAGTACAGTCCAAGATACAGGGTAATGAGTCCCAGGATAGTCATTGAACATATAAGTGCAGGTCCTCAAGCTTTGGCTATGCGTAAACCAGTCAGCCCACAAAGTGACTGGTTTACTCATAGTGACAAAGTAGCTAGGCCCTGTAGATCTGTGGTTCTCATGTTGCATGGTCACCTTCAGTGGGTTCTGGGAGGGGGGTGGCCTTCGATTTCCTAGGAGTTGTAAGAGTTGTCAGATGTAGCCCTTTTAATTGTGGAGTAATGAATTTATGAGATGATACCTTTAACCTTGATTGCCATGGGGGTGGTTAGAATGACAGTAAGTAGCCCCTTTCACTTAGATTTGAGGGGGGTTAAGTTCTAGTCTTTTACCCACACCTGATCCCCCAGCTGGAATCAGTGTACAGGAGATAAAAAAGGTTATGGGAGTTTTTTCTGCCACCCATTTGGACATCTGTACTGACACTATACCCAGTGCTTTCAGCTGATTGTGAACATATTTTTCCCTGGGTGTTCCGGCCATAGAATGAAGGAGAGGTAAGAGCCTGGCGAGAAGAATCTCATAAGGGGAATACCTGGTGGTTTGCTGAGGGGAACATCTAATTTTTAGTAATACCATCAGAAAGGCTTGTGGCCAGGTCAGGTGTACTTCTTGGCAGGGTTAACTGAGCCTGGCTTTTATAATCCTGTTTATGTATTCTACTTTGCCTGAGTTCTGGGGCCAATGAGCAGCATGTAATTTCCAATTTATCCCCAATGCCCGAGTTCTTTCTTGAACTACTTCCACTACAAATGCTGGTTCATTATCCAGTCCTATATAAAGGGCAGTCTGTACCTTGGGAAGACTTCGTATAGTTAGGCTTATGTTACTTCCCTGGCTTTCTCCAACTGAGTTGGGAAGGTTTCTACCCATCTGGAATAGATGCATACCATTACTGAGAGATAGCGATAGCCCCCACTCTTGGGCAGTTCAGTGAAATCTACCATCAGGTTTTCAAAAGGTGCAGCTCCTGAAGACTACGATGCCAGGAGGTGGCAAGGGACTTTGTCGAGGATTGTTTTTACAACAAGTCACACACCACTGGCTGGTTCCTTTTGCAAATATTGCAAGTCGAAGGATGTAGAAATATTTTCCCAGTAGTTGGTCTGTGGCCTCCCAGTTCAAATTAGTGGCTGAGTGAAAGTTGCTGATCAGGAAGGGAGCCAGTAGTCCTGGGATTACTATCCTGCAGTCAGGCAGGTATTGCCAGCCAGTCTTGTCTTGTTCAGCCCTTTCTTGTTGTAACCACTGCTTTTCTCCTTGTGAATATGTTGGGTGAGTGTCTGGCACCCAAGAGAGGCAGTTGTTTTGATTTCCAATGGCTCCATGGCTGCCCTTTTTGCTTCTCAGTCAGTTTTCTGGTTTCCTTGGGCCTCTCGGGTATTTTCCTTCTGGTGTCCCTTGCAGTGTATTACTGCTACCTGAAGGGGCTCTCACACTGCTTCCAGTAAATTAAGGATCCTAGCTTTGTGCTTTACTGTTTATTTTTTCTCCCTCAAGTCAGTAACCCCCTCTTTTGTTAGGTGGGCCTAGTCTTGTCTGGATGAGTGCCACTGCAATGAGGTTTGCTTTTGTCTTCATCTCATGCTTTGCTTCCTGGTCTCAGTTTATGAAGACTTTGTTTGTTACTTCCAAAAGTTGGGAGGAGTTCAGGCCAGCAAAGTCTTCCAGTTTTTGGAGTTTTCAGTGGATGTCTCCTGCACTCTGATTCATGAAGGCAGTGTTAACTATTCGCTGGTTCTCTTGGCTCTCTGTGTCAAATGGGTTGAAAAGCCTGTATGCTTTGCAAAGCCTCTCATAGACAGCACTGGGACTTTCTCCTGGGTCCTGTAAGATCTCAGTCACCTTGTTGATACAATAGCTTTTTGGCCTCCTCTTCAGAGTCCCTGCAGAAGCGTTTCTCCGTAGGTTTCCAGGTTCTGAAGATTTTCTCTCTCATTCGGGACCCAGTGTGGATCCTCATTTGGGAGACATCTCTGGGCATACACCTGAGCATTCAAAACTCTGGCTGGTTCATTCTCCTCTGCCCACCGGGTGGCAGCTTACAGGACCTGTCTGTGTTCCTCAGTATTGAACAGCATGATGAGGAGCTGGAGGCAGTCTGGCCAGGTGGAGTTATGGGTTTGGAAGCTAGATTGCATGAGGTCTATCAAAGCTTGAGTTTTCTTGGTATATGGTGGGGTATGATACTTTCAGTTGAGGAGATTGGTGGTAGTGAATGGTTGATAAACTAGGGTGTGCTGTCTCCCTTGAACCTGACGTCTCAGTCCACATAGGTGGTGCCCTTGTCTCCTGAAGTGGCATCTGTTTGGCTGAGCAAAGCAAGTAGGGCGCTCCAATGTTAACTGTAGCTGGGGCTGCAGACCCTGAGCTGGTGGTGGTGGTTGAGGAAGACGTCAGGGTGTACAGACTGAGGTGGAGTGGTCTTGGGCTGGTCCACATCGGAGTTTTTAAGTGTAGGTCTGGGTGGAGTTAGGCAGGACTCGGGATAATGTCTGTGGCTGGAGTATTTTTAAAGATGGATACACTGAGGCATAAGGAGGAGGTGTTGGCTCTTCCTTCACCTCCTCAAGAACAGGGGAACTTGAGAGCTCAGGCAAAGCAGAAGGCACTTTTACTTTCTTTTCCCCTTTCTGACAATAACTCTGAGAAACCATCACCCAGCTAACTAGCCCTCAAAGCTGTGGGGGTGGACTTGTGACCAACTGAAGCTAGGTGTCTATGTAGGGGAATTGATCTGGGCGGTTAGGGTCTCCAGTCATCGTTAGCCAGACTCTCATCACAGTTTTTTTTAATCTAGTATTCTCTCTGATGGCTACTCAACCTGAAAAGGTGGCCATTCTCACTCACATAGCATTCTGAGGCTCCCTGCCTGTATCTTTGCTCCATAATTTTGTGCACCAAATTCCCTTCTTAAAATTCTTTAACATGACCTGAAGGAGGGTTCCATCCTGACTTTGGGTCCCTCCCATTTTGGCACAACATAGTTACTGGTCACTTTACCCAATTTGTTTTCCTTCCTCTTGTGAGGATTTCCAGGCACCTCTTAGCTTAGCCAGTCAGTATAAGCAAGTCAGTATAAGCCTCTTGGTGGGTCAGTATGAGCCCCTGGCCCAGAAGTCCTGTTGAACTACCAGCAGTCCCATCGCCCTGAGCCATATAAGGATTGCTACAGGTTAAGAGAGCAACTCCACACTTGCTCCCAGGCTCCTGATTCCTTAGAGTCTGATTTAGCAAGACACACTTACTCATACTTACATCAGAACATACACCAACCCAAAAATCCTTTCCGGCAGCCCTGGCTACTTGTTGGGCCTCATGACCTACCATGATTCAGACATCCAGAGGGTGGTCATTCCTCCTCCTGCTAGGTCCCTGGAACCAGGCGGGCAGGACTGACTCTGGTCCTGATGTAAGCGACCCACACCATGTCAAATGTCACACTGGAGTGCTCAACAGGTTGTTTTCCTTAGATCAAGGGCCGGCCCAGGCCGCCGGCTTCCTAGGTTCGACAATAGCAGCACTACTGATCCCTCAGACAGGGGTTAGGGGTATTGGGGGGGAGGTTGAATCTGAGGAGCTTTCCCAGCCAGTGCACTAGGAAATGTTACCAGAGCTTTTAAGGGAAACACTAACACTAATCAGGGTGGTGGAAAAAGGAAGGACCTTTATTTCTGTGTGCCACCACAGACTTAGTGGATTCATATCCAGAGACTGAGTCCTGAATAGAGAACACATGAAGTTTCTGTGGGGTCCTTCTTCTGGGTCCGTAGGGTGAGAGGGTGATTGGTCACCTACAAAAAGCCTGCAAAAAGAGCACCTGCAGCTAGCAGGTTTTACAGAAGTTAAAACTGCTGGAGAGGAAGAGCGAAGGGGGAGTATGGGCAGAGGAAGAAGGGAGGAGGAGCAGGGCAGAGGAATTTTCCACTCTCTATACATGGTTTTTCAAGCCAGCCCAAGCTGGGAGTCTCTGGCCTCACAACAAGTTGTTTCACTGGTCAACAGAACTGTCCTGTTTAGGCTGGGCAAAGGTTATAATTCTTTCCTTTCCCTCTCTGCTTGAAAAGAAGAATTGATGCCTTAAGCGTTGATGTTGGTGTGGAATATTTAATATACCATGAACTACCAGCAGAACGAGGAGCTCTGGTGGTGTAGGGCCTAAGGCATTTGACTGTTAACCAGAAGGCTGGCAGTTGAAACCTACCAGCTGCTCAGCAGGGGGAAGGTTGGGCAATCTACTTCTGTAGCGATATCACCTTGGAAACCCAAGGGGTCGCCATGAGTATGATAGGACTCAACGGCGGTGAGGTTTTTTTTTTTTTTTTTTAAACCAGAAGAATGAGCAAGTATGTCTTGGAAAAAGTGCAGCCAGAATGGTCTTTAGAAGTTAGGATGGTGAGACTTTATCAGGAGGGTCCATTCTGTGAAGAAGGGCATCATGCTTGCTAAAGTGGAGGGTCAGCAAAAAAGGAGAAGCCCTCAAGGAGGTGGATTGACACAGTGGCTGCAATAGTGAGCTCAAATATAGCAGCTGTGGTGAAGATGGAGTAGGAGTAGGCATTATTTAGTTCTGTTGTCCATACAGTCACTATGAATCTGAACTGACTTGTTGATACCTAACAGCAGCAAACAAGAATTGTCAAACTGGGATGGTGTAGTGCCTAAGGCATTTGAGTGCTAAGCAGAAGGCAGTGAGTTTGAACCCACCAGCAACTCCATGGAAGGAAGATTGGGCAATCTACTTTGGTAGAGATATGATCTCAGGAACCCCGAGAGGGTAACTGTGAGTCAAATTGACTTGACAGCAGTGAGTTTTTAGTTTTTTTTAACTTGCCAATTAGTTGACTGTGACTCATGCTTAGAGCAGAACTGTGTGTCAGAGCAGAACTGTGCTCCAGAGGGTTTTCAATATCAAGTTTTGGAAGTAGATCACTATGCCTTTCTTCTGAGTCAGTTTTGGGTGGACTTGAACACATAGCCTTTCAGTTAACCAGATGAGCTCTTAACCATTTGCATCATCAATGGATCCTCATTTAATCTATTTCAGCTATTGCCTTCTCTTTAAAAAGTGTATTTGAAATAATTCGTTTGGACTTAAAAGAATACTTTAAAGCTAGTAGACTGAGACACAAACCAAGCCACCTGAGAAATGATTCTGTGAAGATGGTCCAACTGAGCAATATCCCGTAGAGCATCCCGCTGTCATGCTGGCATGCTCAGCAGGTTGTTTTTCTCAGTGTTCCATATCCACACTGTCAAGTATGGTGACCAACATAGATCCAAACTGAATTTGTCATTTTGTTTCATTTTAGTTTTATAAAGATACATATGGGTTGGTGGCTAGTGGATAGGACAGCTTAGGTTAACCAGCTAGTTTGCTTGGGCCCCCTCTGACAGGGAGAGATGAGGGTTGTCTTATCCCAGTTGCATAGTTCAAGAGCCTCTTCTTGGCAGAAACAGTAGCGTGCTTGGCTGTGAACTAAAAAAGTTGGAGGTTGGATTCTACCCAGAGGTACCTGGGAAGAAAGGCCTGGTGATCTGTCAGAAAAGCTGCCCTGAAAACCTGATTGGTGGAGCCCAGTTCTATGCTGATGCACATGGGATGTTGTGAGTCAAAACCAACCCGAAGGCAACTAGTTAGCATAATTCTGAGAGCAAATCTCTGGATGCATGTCCTGTAGTGTGGGGAAGGCACCTCAGGCCAGTGGGGGGTACTTGGTGGAGGAGAAAAAACTCCCACTGCTCATGTCTCCGGAGTACAGACCAGTGTGTGAGACTTGCCTGTCTTTTACCTGCTTCTGTTTCTTGTTAGGACTTTGTAAACTACAGTAGGTTTGAGATAATGGGGCTTTTCTCTTTGGCCCTTGTGCTAAATCTTGGAGAGGGTTTTGTACTTGATAATTCTTTGTTAATTGATTAAGGAACTTAGTCTCTAATGAAAAGCTGGGGAGTTCAATTTTGGCTCTTTGGCTTTGCAGCAGGAGGTGGTAGGAGTCTCCACGACAGAAACGCCTTTTCCAGTTGTTCACTTTCTCTGGCTCCTGACTGAATAGCGAATACAAAAAAGGCATCACTTCCTCCCCCATATCAAGCTTGTTCTTATCTGTTGCCTTTTAACCTTGAGAAGAAGGAAAGAGGCCATGTGCAAGTTTCCACCTGAGAAGCTGGGTTTTTTGAGCACTTTGAATCCCTGACTTAACATTTTGTGCATATGGCCCAGCATTCAGCATGGGTTTTGGGATTTATGAGAAAGTAAGTTGCTCTCCCTCCTCTGTGTCTTCCACCCTTCGCTCCTCCTCGACTCTTGCCTGTTAGTGCTATAAACACAGACCAGGTTCTCTGTTCAGTCGCTCATTAGTGTCACCATCTTTTTCCTCCCTAGCACACTTCTTCAGAAGAAGGTTCTTCATCTTTCTGTCTTCACCCTTTTGCCTCATGTTCTGCTTAACCCCATGCAAGCTAGCACCCACTTCAGCTCCACAGAACTAGGACTTGAGAAGCTCTTCCCAGCCCAGCTATCTCTGCACTCCTCATTTTCCCCCACGCCATGGCAGCCCCACTGACAACTGGCCAGCCTTCCTCTCCTCTGGTCTCTGGGTCTCCCTTCATCTTGACGTCTGCCAGGCTCTCTCATACATCCATGCATGAACCCCACTGGGGTGAGTCCTCATTCCCACTACAGTAGGTACAGCTTCCTCATGCCATAAGCTCTGCGCAGGCCAGCTGCTTTATCAACCCCTTGTCTGACACCGGGGGTCCGGGGCCTTTTGGGTGTGTGTGGACAGTTTTAGCAGTCTGGTAAAGCTTTAGAATTTTCTCAGAATGTTTAAAAACACATTCAAAATAGGATTGCAAATGAAGCAGTTATAAATACAGTGGAGAAGTTAATAAAAATAAAATTAGTTTGTTGAATAGTACATGTGCTTTTTAAGCATCTTAAATGACACAATTTAGTAGTAGGCTTAGGAGTCCCTGGGTGTTACAGATGGCTGTCGTACTTAGCCAGTATACTCATCTGTCAGTTAGTTGTACTCGGTGGCTTCTGTGAGGCTGGAGGCTGTCACTGGTATTTCAAATTACAGCAGGGTCACCCATGGTGGACAGGGTTCAGCAGGGCTTCCAGACTGAAACAGACTTGGAGGAAGAAAGGAGCCATCCACTTCTCAAAGAATTGGCCAGTGAAAACTTTATGAATAACAGTGAAACACTATCTGATATATTACTGGAAAATTTTGTGA
>NW_006922779.1:73367-74061 GCF_000298275.1 Orycteropus afer afer
ATGGCATTCATCATCCAAAACAATGTTTCAAGATACATGCATAAGTACAGTGGTGTCAGTGATAGGATAGTATCCATATGCCTACAAGGAAAGCCACTAAATACTATAACTACTCAAATTTACACACCAAATTTACTAAAGCCAAAGGTGAGGTGATTGAACACTTATACCAACTTCTCCAGTTTATAATCGACCAAACATGCAATCAAGAAGTGTTCATGGTCACTGGTGACTGGAATGCAAAAGTTGGAAACAGAAGAATTACCGATAGTTGGAAAATTTGCCCTTGGTGACAGAAATGATGCTGGAGATTGCATGATAGAATTTTGCTATACCAACGTCTTATTCATTGCAGATACCTTTTTTCAACAATGCAAATGGTGGCTACACATGTGTACTTGGCCAGATGGAGTTCAAATGAATCACATTGACTACATCTGTGCCAAGGGGCAACGGAGAAGCTCAGTATCTGTAGCCAAAACGAGGCCAGAAGCTGACTGTGGAACAGAGCATCAACTGCTTATGTGCAAGTACAAGTTAAAGCTGAGGACAATGAAAACAAGTCCATAAGAGCTAAAAACATAAACTTGATAATGTCCTTCTTGAATTTGTTATTATTGTTGTTATGTGCCGTCGAGTCAAACCCGACTCATAGCGACCCCTCCTTGGGTTTCCGAGGCAGTATCACTACGGA
>NW_006922779.1:82136-87059 GCF_000298275.1 Orycteropus afer afer
AAAAAAAGACTCTTTGGAAGTCAGAATAGCCAGACTTTGTTTTACCTACTTTGGTCATGTTGTCAGAAGGGACCATTCCCTGGAGAAGGATCATGCTTGGTAAAGTGGAGGGTCAATGAAAGACAAGAAGGCCCTCAATGAGATGGATTGATACAATGGCTGCTACAGAGAGCTCAGGTGTATGAAGGATTGTGAGGCTGGTGTAGGACCACACAGTGTTTTGTTCTGTTGTACACAGGGTCACTATATGGCACCTAGCAACAACAGCACACTTGGCTACAAACCAGATGTTTGGAGGTCTGCCCAGATGTGCTTTGCAAGGAAGGCCTGGTGAAGTACATGAAAAACCCTACGGAGGACAGTTCTACTCACAGTGCAGCTACACCCACAGTGCAGCTACACATGGGGTCACTGTGAGTTGAAGTCACCTTGAGAGCAACTGCTATTATTATTATTTTTAATAATGGGTTTAACTAGTGCCATCATCTCAAAGAAGTCATGAGTGTCAACAGTGCTTTCAAGTATCTGGAATATCTATGTGATGGGAAAGTCTCTACAGTTTTTACTGATGAAAAACTCAGTCTGCCAATAGCATATAACATTGCTGCCTACATTTGTAATGTCATTGGGGGAAATGGTAAGTGCAAACAAAGATGTAGCTTTTTCCCTGTCCAAGTTTACAGAGTCTGTGAACTTGAACCTACATATGTGTGTATTCAGGACACATGGGAAGACTAATTCCCAAGAAAGGACAGGTAGAAGTTTCCACCTCTTTCAACTGAGGGCCCTTCCATGTCATTGGTTCTTAGCAGTGGACGAGTTGATGAGTTGAGTCACTCTTAATTTATGCTGACCCCATCTAACTCATGCTACCTCATCTCCTCCACAATGGAACAAAACACTTCCCCACCCTATGGCGTCCTTGGGGTCAGTTGTGGATTTGACTGTTCTGCTCCATGTTGTTGTTGTTATTACATTCTGTTAAGTTGTCTTTGACTCATAGTGATCTTCTGTACAGCAGAATGAAACAGTGCCTGGACCTGTGCCAGCCCCATGGTCCTTGTGACACTTGAGCCCAGTGTAGCCACTGTGTCAGTCCATCTTGTTGAGGGCTTTCCACTTTTTCATTGGCCATCCACTTTGCAAAGCACAATATCCTTCTTCAGGGAATGGTCCCTTCTTATAACATGACCAAAGTAGGTTTGGCCATTCTTGCTTCCAAGGAACATTCCGGCTACCCTTCTTCCAGGACAGATTTGTTAGTTCTTTTTAGCAGTCCATGGTACTTTTAGTATTCTTTGGTAACACCACAGCTCAAAAGCATCGACTCTTCTTCTGTCTTCCTTTTTCGTAGTCCAGCTCTCACATGCATATGAGGTAATTGAAAATACCGTGGCTGGTGTCAAGCACACCTTAGTCTCCAAGGAAATATCTTTGCTCTTCATCACTTGAAAGAGGTCCTTTGCAGCAGATTTGCCCAGTGTTGTACAATGTCAGATACCTTGACTGCTACTTCTGTTGGTGTTGACTGTAGAACCAATTAATATGAAGTCTTTGACAACTTCAGTCTTTTCTCCATTTATCAGAATGCTGCTTATTGGTCCAGTTGTGAGGATTTTTGTTTTCTTTATGTTGAGATGTAACCCATACTGCAGACTGTAGTCTTCAATCTTCATCACTAAGTTTTCATCATCCTCATTTTTCAGTGAGCAAAATTGTGTCATCTGCGTAATGTAGATTGTTAATGAATCTTCCTCCAATCCTGATCCCACGTTCTTCTTCATATAGTCCAGCTTCTCAGATTATTTGTTCAGCATACAGTTTGAATAAATACGGTGAAAGGATACAACCCTGACAAGCTCCTTTCTTGATTTTAAACCCATGCAGTGTACCCTTGTCTGTTTGAGCAACAGCCTCCTTCCTGGTCTGTGTACAAGTTCCTTGTGAGAACAATTAAGTGTTCTTGAATTCCATTTCTTCTCAATGTTACCCATAATTGGTTATGACCCACACAATCAAATGCTTTGCATAGTCAATAAAACACAAATAAACATCTTTCTGGTATTCTTCTCTTTCAGCCAAGATCCACCTGACATCAGCAATGATATCCCTTGTTCCACATCCTTTTCTGAGTCCAGACTGCATTTCTGGAAATTATCAATATACTGCTGCAGCAGTTTTTGAATTATCTTCAATGTGGTTTTACTTACTTGTGATGTTAATGATATTGTTTGATAATTTCCACATTCTGTGGGATCACCTTTCTTTGATATGGGTACAAATATGTATCTCTTCCAGTCAGTTGGCCAGGTCGTTGTCTTCCAAATCTCTTGGCATAGCCAAGTGAGTGCATCTTGTGCAATATTCTTTTGTTGAAACATCTCAGTGAGTATTCTGTTAATTCCTGGAGTCTTGTTTTTCATCACTTTCCTCAGTGCAGATTGGACATCTTCCTTCAGGACCATTGGTTCTTGATCTTATGCCACCTCCTGAAATGGAAGAACATTGACCAATTCTTTTTGGTGCAGTGACTCTGTATTCCTTCCATCTTATTTTGACGTCTCCTGCATCATTCAATATATTGCCAATAAAATCTTTCAGTATTACAACTTGAGGCTTAAATTTCCTCTTCAGTTCTTTCAGCTTGAGAAATGCTGAGCCTGTTCTTCCCTTTTGGCTTTCCAACTTCATGTCTTTGCACATTTCATTATGATAATCAACTGTCTTCTTGAGCTGCTCTTTTCAGCTCCTTTTATCTTGCCATTTCTTCCATTTGCTTTATCTACTCTCCATTCAAGTGCAAGCTACAGTCCCTTCTGACATTTATTTTGGTCTTTTTTTCCTTTCCTGTCTTTCTAATGACCTTTTGCTTTCTTCATGGATGATGTTCTTGATGTCATCCCACAATTCCTCTGGTTTTCAGTCATTGGTGTTCCTTGCATCAAATCTGTTCTTTAAATGGTCTCTAAATTCAGGAGGGATATAATCAAGGTCATATTTTGGCTCTCATGTACTTGTTTTAATTTTCTTCAACTTCAACTTGAAGTTGCAAATGAGCAGTGGATGGCCTGTTCCACAATCATGTCCTGGCCTTGTTTTGACTGAAGATATTGAGCTTCTCCATTGTCTCTTGCCATAGATGTAGTCAGTCTGATTCCTGTGTACTCCCATCTAGTACACTCGCTGTTTGTGTTGTTGAAAAAGGTATTTGTAATGAATAAGTCGTTGGGCTTGCAAAATTCTGTCATGTGATCTCCCAGCATTATTTCTATCTCCAAGGCCAAATTTCCCAAACTACTAGTGATTCTTCTTTGTTTCCAACTTTTGCATTCCAGTTACCAGTGTTCAGCACAACTTAATTGCATGTTTGGTCAATTTCAGACTGCACAAGTTGGTAAAAATCTTCAATTTCCTCATCTTTGGCTGTGGTGGTTGGTGTGTAAATTTGAATAATAGTAGTATTAACTGGCTTTCCTTGTAGGCATGTGGATATTATTCTATCACTTACAGCATTGTACTTCAGGATAGATATTGCAACTTTTTTTGTGACAATGAATGCCATGCTATTCCTCTTCAATTTTGTTATCTCCAGCATAGTAGATCATATCTGATCACAGTGGCCAAAAGTGGTCCATTTCAGCTCCCTAATGCCTAGGATATCAATCTTTATGCATTCCATTTCTTTATTGACAAACTTCCAATTTTCCTAGATTCATACTTCGTATATTCCATGTTCTGATTATCAATGGATATTTGCAGCTGTTTCTTCTTATATTGAGTTGTGCCACTTCAGCAAATGGAGGCCCTGAATGCTGTACTTTATCCATATCATTAAGGTGGGTTCCACTCTGATTGAGGCAGCTCTTTCCCAGTCATGTTTTGAGTGCCTTCCAACTTGAGGGGTTCATCTTCTGATACTGTAACAGTCATTGTTTCAAGGCTATTCATAAAATTTTCCAGTAATATATCAGACAGTGTTTTACTACTATTTGTAAGGTTTTCAGTGGCCATTTCTTTGAGAAATGGATTACTTTGTCTTTCTTCTGAGTCTGTCCTTATCTGGAAGCTCCACCAAAACCTGTCCACCATGGGTACCCCTGCCAGCACAGCCTCCAGACTTCCACACACTCACACCACCACAGTATGGAAACCGACAGACAAGTTCATCTCCCTTATCTCTGCTCACTTCCTGGGCTTACCCCTACCTGTTCTGGCTGCTGGCCTTGTGTGCCGCTGCTGCCTCCCACCTTGGGGCTGTTCTCCTCCCTCCTTCCCTGTTCCACAGGATTTTCAAATTTTATTTTATTTTTTTGTGATAAAATATATGTAACAAATTGTTCACCACCTCAGAAATTTCTATGCTTATATTTCAGTAACACTTAATGCTTTCTTCAAATTGTGTAACCATTTTTGCTATCTTTTCCAAATCTTGCCACTACCATTATCAAAATACACTGTCTCCTAGTTAAAGTCATCCCCTTCCCTCTCCATCCCTAGTCACCACTAATAATCTTTGTTCTCTGTATATTTGCCTTTTTTTTTGTAAGTGAGACCATACAGTGTTTGGCCCTTGGTGACATATGTTGTTCAGCATAAAGTTTGCGAGGTGCATCCATGTTTTGTGGTGTGCACCAGGACTTCATTTCTCTGTGTAGTTGAATGTAGTCTGTATTTTGTGTATCCTTTTGTTTTGGTTACTTAGTGTTTCTCTGACAAGAATATGCCACAAATGGAATGACTTTAACAAACAAGTTTATTCTCTCACAGTTTGGAGGCTTTAAGTCTGAGTTTGATTCTAGGGGCTGGGTGAAAGCCCATCAACCTTGGGCTTCAGCTTTGCCTCATGCTCTCTCCCCACTGGAGCTAGAGGCTTTTCTTCACTCAGATAGCTGCTGGCTGCTGAAGCTGCCAAGCCCAAGGTTG
>NW_006922779.1:87274-93392 GCF_000298275.1 Orycteropus afer afer
GGTAGATCCCACCATGGAGTTGATTGCCAGTCTCTTCATGAGGAATAACTACCACCAGCTGCTCAGCTAATCAACCAGACCCATCCAAACTGACACAACCCTAACCACCACACCATTCATCTGTTAATGGATCTCCATAGGGTTTTCATTGGCTGACTTTGGGGAGTAGATTGCCCGCTGGGCCTTTGTTCCCAGTGTGTCTGAGTCTGGAAGCTCTGCTGAAACCTGTGCAGCCTCCTAGCAACACACAAGCCTCCATAGACAGAGGGTTGGTGGCTGCATATGAGGTGCATTGGCTGGGAATCAAACCTGAGTTTCCCTCATTGAAGGCAAGAATTCTACCACTGAGCCGCTGCTGTTCCCTCTCTTCTCCATTACTTTCAGGTAAAATTCTTACTGTCAAACTGCTCATTTAGCTGGAGGCCTGCTTTCCTCTGACCTATTCCTTTATCCTTTCAACAAATACTTGTCCAGCACTATTTGGTAAGTACCATTCTAGCTCTCAGGGATGTAGTAGTGAACAACACCTTTAAAGTTTGTGTTCCCTGGCATATGCACCCCAGGCAGTCGGGAAGAGCGACCCGTATGCACCTCCAAATGTTACTGAGTTATGACAGTGATGAGCAGAGCTGTGAAAATGTTAGGATATTCTATGCAGTCACTGAAACTGAGAAAGGGGCAGTTCAGATGGGATCTGAGGGAGGCGTGGAGGGGTGGGACAGCTGAAGCAATTACAGCTTGTGCAAAGGTTCTCTGGGTCTGGCCTGGGGTTTCCGCAGAATGATGGGAAGTCTAGAGTGGATAAACAGAGGGAGAAGGTGGCCAGAGGTGACCCTCTTCTAACTCTGTGGGCTGTGCTAAGAGTTTAGCTTTTGTTCTGAGACCACCGGGAAGCCACTGTGGCTGAGGGGCACAGCCAGGTGTGCACTTTTAGGGCATTGGGGCTTGTGGAGAATAAGTGACTTGGAGGGAGTGGGTTGACCAGTTGGTGCCTACTGGAGTGTTTTACAAGGGTGGTAGCTTAGCCCATGCTTGAACAAATGGGCGTCTATTACAGGCAAGACTGTAGGACGTATTAAGTTTCTTGATGTTAATTAATTGTGTGTGGTTTTCTTCCCCTTGTCTCTCTTTCCAGTGAAAACCAGACACTGTTCATCACTCCTATGTGTTTATGAAGGAGCTTTGGTGGTATAGTGGGCAAAGCATTTGGCAGCTAGCCAGAAGGTTGGCAGTTCAAACCCATCAGCTACTCTGTGGGAGAAAGATGAGGTAATCTACTTTTTTCCTGTCTTGAGTCTTGTGCCATTGAGTTCATTCTCATTCATAGTGACAACCATAGGGTTTCCAGGGCTATACATATTTATGGAGGCAGACTCGCTCTCATCTTTTTCCTCCTGAGAGGTTTAGTGGGTTCTAACAGCCAACTTTTTGGTTAGAAGCCCAAAGCCTTAATCACAGTGTCACCAGAGCTCCATTCTAAAACACACCAATTTTTGTGTGCCTTCCTATTCCCTATTTGATATGACATCAGAATCTAAGTCTTACTTGCGCTGAATTTAAAATGTTATATGTATTTGTTGAATTAAATATATGATCTTTTTTGGGTCCTGTGTTCTTAAGACTCTGCATAGAGTTCTCCATAAGAAAAGTTAAAACATAACTATAGTTGTATCAGCAAATATTACAGAGTATGCTGGGAGGCGTGCTCCATGGAAGGATCCCAGGAGGCCTTCCCCAGAGCATCTGAATAGTATAGATTTACTTAACATTATCAGGAATTTGGGGATTTTAAGGAAAGATGCTCTCTTCCCCTGTGTGTGCCACCCTTCACTCTTCCCTGACTCTTTACCTGCCTTTAGTTCTGAGAAAGAAACAAATCCACAGACAAAACAGAATTAGCAAATCTTGGGTTCTTGGACTGGCCGCTTATTTCTGCTCCCATGGTTTACTCCCATCCCTTCAGAGGAAGGTTCCTCACCTTTCTGTCTTTACCCCGTAGCACCACATATTACTTAAGATATACTTACAGGTTTACTTTTGAAAAAGAAATGTTCTAGGTTTTTATGGAAACCATTCAGTCTCCTGGGTGATGTTATGCGTTTGGCTCAGTGGTGTTGGGGAGAGCTGTTTTTGAGCTGAGGAAATGACTCATTTCTTCTGTGACATCACTGTGCCTGGTAAATATGCATGGGACAGAAAACAGTTCCAGCGTCAGACTTTTGAATAGTTGGGGAGATCAAGTGTTTGGTCATGCATGTCACTCTTAGGGTTTTCCTTATTTGTTGGCACAAAGAACATAACTTTTTCTCCAAGAGATTTCATTTCTAAAACAATCCACAAGACTGTTAGAAGTGTGAGACGTCTTAGATTAGTTTTTTTCCCTGTTAAGCTGAGAGAGTTGGACACTGAATTGTCTATCTAGGCTTGTAGCTGTGCACGGGAAGTTTCCTGCCTTATTTTTGCTTCTCGTCCAGTGTTCTGTGTAAGAAATAAGATTAATGTGCGCAGCTGCTCCCAAGGTTCAAAATGATGTGTGTGTGTGTGTGTGTGTGTGTGTGACAAAGAAAGAGAGAGAGAGAGAGAGAGTCTGGGGTGTGTGTGAGAGAGATGTGTCTTGTGTCAAACAGAATGTGTGTGAGAGAGGTGTGAGGCAGAAAATGTATATGTATGTGGGGATGTTTGTATGGGAGTATGTGTGAGAATAACTGTCTCTGATAGAGAGTAAGTATTTCTGAAAGAAGTATTTATATGTGGATGTGTGTGTATGAGAGAGAGACTTGTGAGTGATAATGTGTGTAAGAACTGTGAACATGGGATTGGTATGAGTGAGGGTATGTGTGTGAGAGAAAGAAGTATGTGTCTGTGGGTGTGAATGTGACAAATTCTGTGTGAGGGAGACTGGCAATGTATAGTTGTGTGTATGGGCATATGTATGTGGGATAGAGAAGGAAGTGTGTAACAGAATGTGTATATGTGGGTGTATATTTCACAAATGAAGTATTTTTCCTTTTGATTTTTTTTAAAACCATTAAAATAAAAAACCATTCTTGGCTTATGGGTTGTACATAAACAGTCACAGGCTGGATTTGGCTGGAGTTTGCAGGCCCGTGATCTGGGTTATTTCTTTATGTTGATAGGAACAACCAGGTGATAGGGTTTCCTTTCATTTACAAACAACAATGTGTCTCTAAACTAGGGACTCAAATGTGGACTAATCATATTTGTACACTGCCTGTATGTTATGTATGGCCCTGTTCTGCAGGTTACAAAAGAGATTCAAAAGGCTTTAGGGCTTAATTTGCACAGTTTACAAGACAAGGAATGAATAAAGGGTAGAAATGGGGTTGTAAAGCATAGCATTTCCCACCATACTTTCATCTTCCAGCCTATGTAGATTTAACTGTGCTGTCTGCCATCATTTAAAAATTTTATTTAAATGAAAATAGAGATTTGAAAGTAGACTTCTTTTTGTTAAAGCAGTTTTTTAGCTGCATGTGATTTCCCACAGATTTTTCAAATTGAAGACAGTCTTCTTCTGAGGCCCCAAGACCTGGTTTGACTGTTAAATGTTGACGCTAGTGTTAAGATAGGAGCTCTGGTAGCATAGTGCCTAAGGCACTTGACTGCTCACCAGAAGGCTGGCGGTTCAAACCCACCAGCCACTCCTCGGAAGGAGGGTTGGGCAATCCTACTTCCGTACTGATACCGCCTCGGAAACCCAAGGAGGGGTCGCTATGAGTCGGGGTTGACTCGATGGCAAACAACAACAACAACAGTGTTAAGATAATGGCATCCTGGTTAAGAGGCACTGTGCAAAAGGGAAGGCTTTGTCTGAGTGATCTGAGCAGGACAGCTAAACTCCTATCTTGTTCTACCTACCTTTCTAGAATTCCACAGTCTCTTGTGTTTGTCTCAATGTGACCTTTGGGCTCCTGAGAAAGTGACTCCACTGCTTCAGGCTGGGTTTCCTGGTAGGCCATCTCTGAGATGGGAATTAGCCTGCCTGGAGGCTTGGGGGAGGGCTCTCCCATCTATTGAGGTTAGGGAAGCTGGGAGGTAGAATTAGGCAGAGGGAGGGGCTGGGCCTTTCAAGGTCATCACTGGGGCCTGAATTGGGGTGGAGGCAATTGTTTTGTTTATTTTCCTGAAAACTACTTAAGAATAGTTTTATTAGTTGATTTTTTTTTTCCAAAGCTGTTTTCAAGATAAATGGTATATAGGTCAACCCCTTACCCCCCACAACAAACAAAAAACAAAAGACCCAGGTCTTAGTCGTGATCCTCCTGCCCTCTCTTATAGTAATTTCAGGATATTTTGTTGCTCCATAGTATGAAATGAATGACAGATGAGCCTTCAGTCTGATTGGCTGTATCCACCCCCACTACCATTGGCTATCAAGTTGACGCTGACACATGGTGAACCCCATGTGTGTCAGAATAGAATTCTAAGCCATAGAGTTTTCAGTGCCTGATTTCTCAGAAGTAGATCATGAGGCCTTTCTTCCGAGGCACTTCTGGATGGACTCAAACCTCCAAACTTTCAGTTAGCAGCTGAGTGGATTAACTGTTTGCACCACCCAGGGATTTCCTTGAATCAAACAAAAATTTCATACCGAAATCTCTGGGATACTGCAAAAGCAGTGATCAGAGGGCAATTTGTAGCAATAAATTTACACATCACAAGAGAAGATAGAGCCAAAAAGAACACCTAGACCAACATCTCCAACAAGTAGAAAAAGAACAGTAAAAAAGTCCCAAAGTCATCAGAAAAAGAACCTTTTGAGCAAAAATAAATGAAACAGAAGTAAAGAGAATTAAAAAGTCTACAAGACTAGAAGTTGGTTCCTTGAAAAGATTAATAAATAGACAAAACACTGGCAAACTTAACAAAGGAAAGAAGGACAAGATACCAATAATACAAACAAGAAATGAAATGGGCAATGTCACAACAGAACGGAACATAAGAAAAAGGATCCTATCAGGATACTATGAAGAAATGTACTGCAAAAAATTTAAAAACCTAGAAGAAAAGAACAGTTTTCTAGAAACGCACTACTTTCCTAACTAAAGCAGATTGAGGTGGAAAGTTTGAACAGATCAATAAAACAGAAGAAATGAAACAGGTCATAAAACAAACTACCAACAAAAAATATCGTGACTGAATAGTTTCACTGGAGAATTCTACAAAACATTAGGAGAAGAGCTGACATCAGTCCTTTTCCAGACTATTCTGTTGTTGTTGTTGTTAGGTGATGTCAAGCCATTTCTGACTCATAGTGACCCCATGCACAGCAGAATGAAACACTGCCTGATCCTATGCCAGCTCCATGATCCCTGCTATACTTGAGCCCATCATCACAGCCACCATGTCAATCCATCTCGTTGAAGGCCTTCCCCTCTTTCGTCAACCCTCCACCTTACCAAGCATGACATCCTTCTCCAGGGAATAGTCCCTTCTGACAGCATGACCAAAGTAGGTGAGATGAAGTCTGGCCATCCTCACTTCTAGGGAGCATTTCGCTTGCACTTTACTCCAGGACAGATCTGTTAGTTATTTTAGCAGTCCATGGTACTTTCAGCATTCTTTGCCAGCACCACAACTCAAAAGCATCAACTCTTCTTCAATCTTCCTTATTCATTGCCCAGCTCTCACATGCATACAAGGCAATTGAAAATATCATGGCTTGTTTTAGGTACAACTTAGTCCTCCAGGAGACATGCTTGCTCCTCGGCACTTGAAATAGTTCCTTCATGGTTGGCCTGCCCAGTGCTACACATTGTCTAATGTCTTGACTGCTGCTTTCATTGCATTGATAATATAACCAAGCAACAAGAATTTTTGACAACTTCAAACTTTGCTTCATTTACCGTGATGCTGCTTATTGATCTAGTTGTATTTTTATTTTTTTATATATTGTGATGTAATCCATACTGTTGATTGTATTTTTCAATCTTCATCAGTAAGTGCCTCAAGTCATCTCACTTTAAGCAAGCAAAGTTGTATCGTCTGTGTATCTCAGGTTGTTAATGATTCTTCCTCCAATCCTGATGCTATGTATTTCTTCATACAGTCCAGCTTCTCGAACTATTTGCTCAGCATATAGATTGAATAAGTATGG
>NW_006922779.1:95034-100080 GCF_000298275.1 Orycteropus afer afer
AAGTCGTTGGTCTTGCAAAATTCTGTCATGCGAGTTCCAGCATTATTTCTGTCACTAAGGCCAAATTTTCCAACTACCAGTTGATTATTTTTTGTTTCCAACTTTTGGGTTCCAGTCACCAGTGATAATTAACACAACCTGATTGCATGTTCTGTCAATTTCAGACTGCAGAAGTTGATAAAAATCTTCAATTTCCTCATCTTTGGCTTTGGTGGTTGGTGCATGTGGTGTAGTAAATTACTTAGTGTGGCTTTTCTACCCATAAGTCTTTGTAAACTCCAAGGTGGGATTTTCTATGAGCAACTGAGGGGCTCGTATTGCTGAACTTGTCCACCTGGAGTATTTCTGTTGGGCGTGGCACAATGCAATGTTCTGGGAGGTTCCCACTCTCTCTCACATGCTTAGAGTTATGATGATGTGGTTGGCTAATTTGACCACCCTTCTGGGCTCAAAAGGAGGCCTCCTGGAGGCAGAACTCTCTCTGACTGCTGGTTGAGGGAGACGTGCTGCTGAAAGAGACACGGGCTCCTGAGACACGTGCTGCTGGGAAAGAGATGCAAGAGATACACATTGCTGAGTGAGACACAGAGGGACCAGCACTGCTGGGAAAGAGACTGTGAGAGACTGTTGGCTGAGGGACGGTGGGCTGGGAGAGAGGCTGAGCATTTTTTCCTGAACTTGAATTGTAGCCTGTGGTGCTTCCCTAATAAACCTCATAATCTGTGAGCTCTGTGTGGCCCCTGCAGTGAATTATCGAACCCAGGAGAGAGGTGGTGGGTGACTTTGGGAGGAACGGTTGGTGAAAGGGCTAGAGGCAGGCAGCATGTCTGGCCTTGCAGTAACAGGCCTTGCACTAGTGATGGTGATTCTGCCTTCCTCTTGTGGGATTAGAGGAGGTCAGAACATGTGGTCCCTTTGCCTTTCGTGCAGTGCATATATTTGAATAATAGTCATATTAATGGGTCTTCCTTGTAGGCATATGGATATTATCCTATCGCTGACGTCATTGTACTTTAGGACAGATCTTGAAACATCCTTTGTGATAATGAATGCCACACCATTACTCTTCAAACTGTCATTCCTGGCATAATAGATCATATAGTTGTCTGATACAGAATGGCCAAAACCCATCAATTCAGCTCACTAATGCCGAGGATATCAATCTTTATGCCTTCCATTTCATTGTTGACAACTTCCAATTTTCCTAGATTCATACTTTGTACATTCCATGTTCCAATGATTAATGGATGTCTGTAGCTGTTTCTCCTCAAATTCAATCTTGCCACATCAGCAAATGGAGGTCTCGAAAGCTTTACCTTACCCATATGAGTAAGGCTGGGTTTACTCTGATGATGCAGCTCTTTCCCAGTCCTATCCGGACTTATCCATAAAGTTGAGTGGTAATGTATCAGACAGTGTTTCTTTGCTATTCATAAGGTTTTTCCTGGACAATTTTTTGAGAAGTGAATGGCCTCTTCCTTCTTCCTAGTCTCTCTCGGTCTTTAACCTGGGGTGATACCTGTGCACCATGTGCAACCCACTGGGTTTGAAACACCCATGGCTCAGCCTCAAGACGCACATCAACGTGTCACCACAGTAGGACAAACTGACAGACAAGTTTGTCTCCCTGTTGGAAAACTACTACCACCCTTACCTGGGTCCCTGCAGCTGGCTCCTCACTCTGTCCCGGTCCCAGGGCCTATTCCTCTCTATCCCATTCTCTTGCCCTGCCGCTTTGGGGCATAGCCTGTGTTCCCTCTACTCACCTGGATCCCTGAAGCTGACTCCTTTTCTGTCCTGGTCTCTGAGCATTTTCCTATCTTTTCTAGAACGTGGAAATTTCTGTTGTTCTATTCTAGAATATAGAAAAGGGTGTATTCCTCTCAAATTCATTTTATGAAACAAACATAACCCTGATACCAAAAGCAGGCAATGACAAAACTGAAAAGGAGAATGACAGACGAGTGTCCATTAGGAGCATAGATGCTGAAATCTTTAGCAAAATCTTAGCCAATGCACTCCAACAACATACCAACAAACAATACATCATCATCAAGTGGGTTTCATGCCAAGTTTGCAAGCATTGTTCAATGTCAGAAAAACAATGAATGTTATCTATCACATAAGTAAAATAAAGGAAAAGAACTATGTGATTATAACAATTGATGTAAATAAGGTGTTTGATAAAATCCAACACTCATTCCTGACAAAAACTCTCAGAAAAACAGGAATAGAAGGGACATTACTTAACATAATAAAGGGTATCTATGCAAAACCAACAGCCAACATTATTCTCAATGGAGAGAGACTGAAATGATTCCTCCTGCAAACAGGAACCAGTCAAGGTTCTATCACCACTAATATTCAACATTGTACTGGAAGTCCTAGCCTGGGCCATAGGCAAGAAAGGGAAATCAAAGGCATCCAAATTGGTAAGGCAGAAGTAATACTATCTCTCTTTGCTGATGGAGGACCCAAGAGACTTAGAAAGAAAACTAATGGAAATAATCAAAAAGTTTAGCATACTGGTGGGATACAAGATCAATATATAGTTGGATTCCTCTACACCAGCAAAGAGATTACTGAAAGGAAAATAAGGAAATCAATACCATTTACAAAATCTACTGAAAAAGTAAAATACTAGGGAATTGATCTTACCAGGGACACAAAAGATGTATCCAAAGAAAACTACAAAACACTATTTTAGGACACCATAAGAGATCTACTTAAATGGAAGAACATGGCATACTCTTGCATAGGAAAATTCAACATTGTGAAAATGTCAATACTACACAAAGCAGTCAATAAATTCAATGCAATCTGTCTCCAGATTTAATCAACATCCTTTAAGGACATGGAAGAACCAAATTATTGATTTCATATGGAAAAGAAAGAGCCCTGGGATAAGCAAAGCATTATACTGAAGAAGAGCACTCTGGTAGTGCCTGAGGCACTTGACTGCTAACCAGGAGGCTGGTAGTTGAAACCTATAAACCACTCCTAGGAAGGTAGGTTGGGCAATGTACTTCCATAGTGATAACCACCTCAGAAACCCAAGGATGGCTCACTAAGAGTCAGGTCTGACTCAATGGCACATAACAGCAACAACAACATACTGAAGAAGAGTAATAAAATAGGAGGTCTCACACTCCTGGATCTCAGTATCTACTGTATATCCACAGAAGACAAAAAAACCCAGCCTGGTATTGGTCCAATAACAGACACACAGACCAGTGGAACAGAATTGAGAACCTAGAAATAGATCTGTTGACTCTTCATCAGCTGATTTCTGACAAAGGACCAAAATCCATTAAATGGGAAAGACAGTTTCTTTAGCAAATGGTGCTGGCAAAATGGGATATCAGTTTGCAGAAGAAGGACACAAAATCCATACTTCACACCATACACAAAAACTAAATCTAGATGGATCAAAGACTTAAATGTCAAGCCTAAATTATAAAATTCATTAAATCAAAACTAGAGGCTAACTTCTTGTTACGTGCCATCGAGTAGGACCTGACCCATAGTGACTGACCCGTCTTTAGGTTTCTGAGGCAGTATTATTACAGTAGATTGCCCAACCTTCCTTCTGAGGAGGGGCTGGTGGGTTTGAACTGTCAGCTTTCTTGTTAGTACTCAAATGCCTTAGGCACTGTGTTAATCTGTGGCACTCATAGACTGCCAAACATAAGTAAAAATGCCCACACAGCAGAAGATGAAATCACATGATTGGAACCTTCTAAAGATTAAATTCTTACAGACATCAAAAGATTTCTCCAAAAGAATGATAAGAGAACCTAAAGACTGGGAAAAATATTCAGCATGTGTGACAAGTATAATGTTGAGTTGCTGAGACACCAGGACACGGAGTTGTTTCGGAGATGCAGTTTATTAGCACTCCTGGGCGAGGTTCTCTTGCCCTTGCATCAGGGCCAGAGAATTTGCACCCCCGGGCAGGGAGGATAGATTTTTATAGACACAGAGACACAGGAGTATACTGCGGATGGATGGGAGGGGAGTGAGAGGAACAGGATGGGGGTTGGTGGGTTTGGAGAGCCTCTGGTAAGGTTTTGGGTTGTTGAATTTGCCTTTTGTTGCCTTGGGTAACTAAGGAATTGTCAGTTTGATGTCCTTTACAATGTATGATAGTTACTTTGGAAGGTAGTTGGAGGGCATTTAGGCATTGGAGAATGAGCTTGGTGTTAATTATGGAGGAACCTTTGGCTGTTAGAAACCCTCATTGTTCCCAGATAGGGCCGTGACAGTGTGCTTTAAGGAATGCGTATTTGGAATCCATGTAAATATTAGCTGTCTGTCCCTTTGCTAAGTGTAAGGCCCTGGTGAGGGCGACCAGTTCGGCCTTCTGAAATGAAGTGCCTTCAGGGAGAGTGTGGACTTCTGCAATATTAGTTAGGGTGACAACGGCATATGCTGCCCGACATCATCCATGGGAGTCTATAGTCAAGTTGATGTCAATAAAGAGGGTGATATCTGGGTGTGTTAAGTGTTGATCAGATAAGGAGTTAGGAGAAGTAGACAAGGTGTCTAGAATTTCTGTGCAGGAGTGGGAATGTGGTGGGTCATGGGCTGGTAGCAGTGTAGCAGGGATAAGGGGTGGGAACTAGGCTAAATAAACATCAGTATTCTCGATAAAGGTAAGGTGGAAGAGTTGGAGGTGAGAGGGGGACAGGAGGGAAAGGGAATGATGGGATAAAAGGTCTTTTATTCTGTGTGAGGAAAATACATGAAGAAAGCAATGGGGGTTAATTTGAATGCTTCCTGTGTAAGAACTGCCACTGCTGCTAGTGCTCTTAAGCAGGGTTGCCATCCTTGTACTGTGGGATCTAAATATTTGGATAGGTAGTCTACTGGAGAGGGAAGGGACCATGATGTTGGGTAAGGACTTCAGAGCCATCCCTTGGTGCTTGTCGGTAAATAAAGAAAAAGGTTTGAAAACCAGGAAAAGACATCACTCAAAAGGAAAACTACAGACCAATATCCCTCATGAATATAGATGCAAAAATCTTCAACAAAATCCTAGCCAAT
>NW_006922779.1:102500-110357 GCF_000298275.1 Orycteropus afer afer
ACAAAGTATATGTGAACTGCTGTATGAAAAGTGAATTTACTCTGTAAATCTTCACCCAAATCCTAATTAAAAAAAAAAAAGAAAGAAAGAAAGAAAGAAAAAGGTTTGGTAGGATTAGGGAGATGAAGAGGTGGAGACTATAAAAGGTGATTCTTTAGGGTGGTGAAGGCGGTCTTGATGAGTTGGAGTGACTGAAGGGGACCAATGGGTGTGTCCTTGGCCACATAGTAGAGGGGCTTGGTCAGAAGGGAAAAGTTAGGGATCCAGTGTCTAAAGAACCCAACTAGTCAGGAATGATAGGATTTGGTCAGCAGAGGTAGGGGGTAGTAAGTCTCATATTACCTGCTTCCTATCCAGGGTGAGTTCTTGGGTGGTGGGTGTTAGCTTGAGGCCAAGGTAAATAACAGAGGGAGTAGATAACTGGACTTTGGAGGGTGAAACTCGGTACCCCTTTGTTGCTAGGAAGTTTAAAAGAGTGGCAGTGTGTGTAGTCAAATGTTTTAAGGAGGGGCTACATTGGAAAAGGTCATCAACGTATTGTAAGAGAACGGACGTGAAAAGGTTGCAGTCTAGTAGGTCTCTAGCCAGTGATTGTCCGAAGTGAGTTGGACTATCCCTAAATCCTTGTGGGAGGACTGTCCACGTGAGCTGGGAGGAGGTGTGTGTGTCAGGATTTTCCCAAGTGAAGGCAAAAATGTTGTAACACTTGTGGTCTAGGGGGATTGTGAAAAAGGCGTCTTTGAGATCTAAAACTGAAAAGTGAGTGGTAGTAGGGGGGATATTGGTGAGTAAGGTATAAGGATTAGGGACTACAGGATGTAGGGGAACTGTGGCATTGTTAATAAGATGAAGGTCTTGGACTAGCAGGTAGGATCCGTTAGGTTTCTTTACTGATAAAATAGGGGTATTGCATGGAGATTGAGTGGGATTTAGAGTCCTTTGGATAAAAAAGCTCTGTATAAGAGATTTTAGGTCGTGTCAGTGTGTGTGGGAGGTGGGAAATTGGGGTTTGGATGGAAACTCTGTGGGGTCCTTTGAATGTACTATGACAGGGGGTGATGAGAGATGATGGATGGGGAAGAGGTATCCCATACGCATGGATTAACAAAATCAGGGGACAAAGGGAAAACTGGTGCTTGTGAGGAGATAGTAATCAGTGATAGTGGAGAGAGGCAGAGTGATCCTGAGTCCAAGTTAAAGTGGTCTTAATTTTTGTGAGGAAATCTCGTTCCCAAAGAGGGGTAGGGCAAGTTGGTATAATGAGAAGTGAGTGTGAGAGAATTCTGTTATCTAGTAAGCAGGCGATGGGGACTGTTGTAGGGGGGTTTGAGGGTTGCTCATTAATTCCCATGACAGAGACTGAGGAAGGGAAACATGGTCCCGAGAAGGAGGGGAGTACAGAATAGGTAGTCTCTGTATCAATCAAAAAGGAGATTGACTTACCCGCTACCTTGATAGTGATCCTGGGCTCAGCAAGAGTGATTGGGGTTGTTGACTTCGGGTTCCCTCAGTTGTTAAAGTAGCCAGGCCCAAGATTGTTGACAGTGGGTTATTGGATGGGGAGGATGGCCCTCCACACTTTGACACAGAGGGACACATGCTGGACATGGGCTGGGGGGCGGTCAGGATTCAGCCGATTGGGGCTGAGGGCAGGATTTGGCCCAGTGCCCTTCCTTACCACACTTGAAACAGGGTCAGGGATCTGCTGAGGAAGGAGGTCTTCTGTCACTATATGATGGCCTCAGAGCCATTAGCAAGGCATTGGTCTGTAAGGTGGTCTTCTGGTGGTCCTGGCTTCCCTATCTGCCTCTGCTTTCTCTTCCTGGGTGTTAAAGACTTTAAAGGCCATATTTACTAAGTCTCTGATGGGAGTTTGGAGTCCTTCTTCAGCTTTTTTTAGTTTCTTTCTAATATCAGGAGCTGATTGGGTTATGAAATGAGTGGCTAGGACCATTGCTCCAGCTGGAGAGGAAGGGTCCAGATGGGTAAATTGGGTGAGGCCTTCGGTTAATCGGTTCAAGAAGGTGGCCAGGTTTTCATTCGGAAGTTGGGTAATCTCTTAGAGTTTGTCAAAATTAACTGCTTTATGAGAAACAGCTTGTAGACCTGCCAGGAGGCATTGGAGCATTTTATCCCCATGGAATTTCCCAGCTCATCTGGACTGGGTGTCAGGTTGGTACTCCCAGCATGGGTTTTGTGTTGGAACAGCATCTGCTCCAACAGGCATGGTTGTTATCTGTTAGTTGGGTTTGGTCAGCATGTTCCCAGGCTGCACTAAGGACTCTATCTTTTTTGCCTGGGAGGAGGGTAGAGGATAGGATGACATATATGTCATGCCAAGTTAAATCATAGGCCTGAGAAAGGTACCAGAATTCTTTGATGTAAGTGGTAGGGTCATTTGAAAAAGACCTTAAGCGTTTTTCAATTTGGGATAAATTAGCCAGGGAGAAGGGATGTGGATGTCTACAATTCCCTTGGACCCAGCAAGTTCATGCAAGGGGCAGAGAAGGGGTTGCTGGAAATGAGTGTGGTGGCTCACAGGAGAGGAAGGGGTGGGAGAGGTAGAGGAGGAGGTGGTGCCTGGGGAGGTAAGTGAGACAGGAGGATAAGCAGCTGTAGGGGTAGTGGGAAGGGAGGATGGTGCCACCTGAGGGAGAGGGGGTTTGCTGCAGAGTAAGGAGGGAGTCTGGGGGACGTGGAAAGGTTTTCAGGTGGGTCAGAGAAGGAGGAAGAGGAAATTGTCAGAGTGGTTTCAGAGGGAGAGAGAGGCTTGGGTTTGTGAGGTTTGGGTTTTTCATGAGCTAGGAGGATTTGGGTGGTATTACATTCAAGCACAGAGGGGCTGAGAGTGCAAATAAAAGAAGGCTTGGATGTAGGGGACTTCCGGCCATTTGCTGTCGGCAAAAATTGTCTAAGTCTCTAAGGATATCAAAGTCAAGAGTCCTGTGCTCTGGCCAGTGAGAGCCATTGTCTAGTGGGTACTGGGACCATGCTGTGGTGGAGTAAAAGATGAGGCATTTGGAGTGGATGTTCTGGTCTAGTAGTAAGGTCTGAAGTTTCATTAATAAACACCCCAGAGGGCTTGTTGGATCGATTTTGGAGTTTTGATTACCCATTGGTTCTGAGCTTTTAGATAGGGTTCCCGGAATCCTGTGCCAGTGGAACTGTTTTATGTAGGTGGACATCTCCACCTGACATTAGACAGTCGAACAAGGAATGACCCTCAAGGGAGATAGGATGTCAGGCCTCTCTGAGTGACCAATCTCCCGGACCATGAGGAGTTTCTGACGTGGTACCACATTTTTCCCTTGTGCCAGTGATGCAGAAAACTCCGGTGCAAAGCTCAGACCTTTGGACAAGTCAATTTTCCAAAAGTAATCACACTAGAGACATGTCCAGAGGACCAGTCAGATGCCTGGTTGTCCGCTCCCCTCTTGGGGATTTAAATGAATCTTTGGCTAAGGTGTCTCTGTATAAACTCCGGAGTGGAGGGCAGAGCCACACCATTATGCCTATCCGACTTCACACGGAAATCAACTGAGGGCCCACTGAGACTCCGTAACCTAGGTCTTGGAGTGTCACAGAAACATTCACACAACCTGTCAGTCAGATGCAGATGGATTATAACAGAACCAATTCACACTGTTTGGTAGTAGACACTGGTTCATCATCCACACCAAAGAATTAAAATGGCCCAAAGGATGGAGGACAACAAAATACAAAATGTATGTCCTCTGGTGGGCATTGGGTGAAGGGTAAGATGTGACTTACTGGTGGTGGATGCAGGGGGCCAGAATTTCCTGGTCTGGAAAGAAGAGGGAGAAGGGGAATAAGAATTCCCTCAAGTTCTACTCCTCTTCCCAGGTTTCGACACCAAATGTAATGTTGAGTTGCTGAGACACCAGGACAAGGATTTGTTTCAGAGATGCAGTTTATTAGCACTCTCAGGTGAGGTTCTCATGTCCTTGCATCAGGGCTAGAGAAGTCACACCCCCGGGCAGGGAGGATAGATTTTTATAGACACAGAGAGGACCTAATTGGGAACACTAAGGAAATGGTAGGGTCCAATTAGCTGTTGGCACAGGTCTACACCTTATTAGCATAATGGGGCTTCACAGGAGGAAGTTTATCATCACATGAGACTTTCCAGCCTGGGCGGGTTCGGCCACCTCCGTTGTCTTATCAGGCTGTCTTATGAGGCTTGACACCTGGGGGAAGTTGCTAACTGAAATGTTGGTGGTTTGAATTTACTCCAGCCTAACAACAAGGTGCTCATCTCTAAAATTTATAGAAAATTTCCACAACTCATCTACAGAATTACAAACAGTGCAATTAAATATGGACAGAAAATGTAAACACAAATTTCACTAAGATGAAATTCAAGAGACCAAAAAATACATGGAGAACTGTACATGATCCTTAGCCATTGTTGTTGTTGTTGTTGTTTGCCGTCGAGTTGGCCCCGAATCATAGCGACCGCTCCTTGGGTTTCTGAGGCAGTATCACTATGGAAGTAGGATTGCCCAACCCTCTTTCTGAGGAGTGGCTGGTGGGTTTGAACCGCCAGCCTTCTGGTGAGCAGTCAAGTGCCTTAGGCACTATGCTACCAGAGAAATGCAAATCAAAACAACAGGGTTATACAATTTGTCTAGTTAAGGTTGTGTCTGGTTGAGTGGCTGGGCAGCTGGGGGTAGTTGTTCCCCATGATGAGACTGGCAGGCAACTCCATGATGGGATCTACCACAAGCAGCTGCATGGCTGCTTTAGGGACGTGGTCTGCTTCCTGTATATAAGAGGCAGCTTTGGGAATGTCTCTAGTTTATGACATGCTTGAACCCTGCATGTAGCTGAGTGATTGTTCAGCAGACTGCCATACTCTGCCAATCTTGGGACTTTCAGTGGACTTGAATCAATGGCCTTCTGTGTTGTTTAGTAACATTAGGACTGTGTCATTTTATTTGTTGACCTTGGTATTGTTCGCTTTAGGAGTCAGCATCTGCCTGAGTGAAGACATGCCTCTAGCTTCAGAGGGCTAGGATTAAGAGGCAGAGCTGAAACCCAACCTCGAGGGGCTTTCACACAGCCCCTAGACTCTGGACTTGGAGCTTGGACTCCTAGCCTCTAAAATTTGTTAAGAATAAACTCTTATTTGTTAAAGCCATCCTATTTAGGTATCTTCTGTTAGAGCAGCACTAACTAGGTAACCAAACCATTGTAGACCCCAGCAATAATAGAAATATTCACCATGATAGAAATTAGCAAATGCTGGTGAGGATGTGAAGAGATTGAAAATCTCTTACTTTGTTGGTGGGACTGTAAAATGTTAAAACCACTGTGGAGATTGTTATGGAAATTCCTTAAAAAGTTGAAAATAGAAATACCATTTGGTCCAGCAGTCTCATTGCTAGATACATATCCTAATGAATTGTGAGCCAGGACATCAATATGTATATGCACACCCATGTTCATTACTGTACTATTCACAATAGTAAAGAGGGGAAAACAACCTAAATGGCCATTGATGAAGAAATGGATAACCAAACTGTGGTACATATACACATACATATAATGGAATACTATGAACACTAAAGAATCATATGGAATGAAAAAAAAAAAAAAAGTGGACCAGGTTTGCTGATCTGACAGAGACTGGGGGAACCACTGAGACTGTGTCCCTAGCTGCCCTTCAGGTCTGGAATTGAACTCACATCTGTGGTTTTCAGCCAAACAAAAGACAGGCATATGAGTTGAACATTTACCTGAGGTAGATACACTCCTTGGACAGAACAGTCATGCGAGAAAGAAGGGCTGTTTATGCACAGGGAGACAGCTCAGTGGGCAGGAGTGCTTGGAGGGATGGACACAGGGAAGAGGTAACTATCAGGAGGAAGTAGGAGGGGAGCTGTTGCATTGAGGTAAATTTTGGTCAATGTCATGAGACAGTGTGTGTGATCTGCCTTATGGAAAGGGAATTTGCTCTATAAACTTTTCACCCAAATCATAATTTTTTTAAAAAAAAGTATAGAATCAGCAAAACAACTTACAAAACGTGGATGAACTTGGGGGACATTATGTTGAGTGAAATACATCAGTCAAGAAAAACAAATATTGTATTCATCCAGTATTGTAATATATCAAGGAAAGGTTTTTGAGCTCTGGTGGATAGTGCCTAAGGCATTTAACTGCTAACCAGAAAGCTTGAGGTTCAAACCCACTGGCCACTCCTCAGAAGGAAGTTTGGGCTATCTATTTCTGTAGTGATACTGTCTTGGAAACCAAAGAGGGCTTGCTATGAATTGGGTTCAACTTGATGGCAGTGAATTTGGTTTTGGTAAGGATGGGAGTTATGAAGAGGAAAAATTGCTGGAAAGTTCAGAGGCAGTGTTAATTTGGATGAAGTGAGAGGCAGCATATCAAAGGCCATTGAGCAACACAGTAACACTCTAAGGAAATGGAAGATACAAAGAGGTGCACAAAAGGTACAGACAACAAAGATAAACACTTTTATATGTACAACTTTGTGTTACCAGTAATAACAAACATTATTCTGTGAATGGATACATAGGTAGACAGGGTGAATGAGCAGGTATATCTAGCAAAAGGGAATATAACCATGACTATACGTAATTTGGCACATGATATTTCTATGTACATATTTTTTTTCTCTTTTTTTATTATTTATTGTGATTTGGGTGAAGATTTACAGAGCAAATTCACTTTCCATATAGCAGTTCACATATACTTTTTCTCATGTCATTGACCACAGTTTACCACAATGCAACAGCTCCCCTCCCACTTCCTCCCCACAGTTACCTCTTTCCAGTGTCCATCCCTCCATACTCTCCTGCCCCCTGAGCTGTCTACCTGTGCATAAGCAGCCCTTCCTTCTACCACAATTGTTCTCTCCAGGGGCTGTGTCTACTTGAAGTAAATGTTTAATTCACATGCCTGTCTATGTACATATTTTTATGTGCTTAAGAGTGGCCATATATGAAATGGAGGTAACGGGGCTGAGTTACAATAACTTGCCTTTGCTTTTCTGGAGTAAAGAACAATGAAGAAAATGAAAGACACATGGAGACAATTAGTCTGAGGGACTAGTGGACTGTGGGAACTTCTATCTACATGATCCTGAGACTACACGGTCAGCATGTTGCCTGGCTACCACTGTCAAACCCTTGGAAAGGGATAATAATAGGAGATCCAGGATGGAGTGTGAGAAAAATGTGGAACAAAACTCAAAAGCATAAAAAAGACCAGGCTTCTTGGTCTGATAGAGACTGGTAAAACCTCCAAGAGACCATGGACTCCAGTCACTCTTTAGTCCCATATTTCCCAGCAAATAACAGACAGATGTATAAGGGTGGACATTTAGATAAGGTATGTGCACTCCTGAGGACAATCAACCATAGGAGATCAGAAGGGCAGCATTTGCACAGTGAGATAGCTCAGAGGGCAGAAATGGATAGGAAAGAGTGACACACATGGAAAAAAAGTAATGACAGTGAGGAAGTGGGAAGAGATTTGTTACATTATCTGGATTGCATTCATTGTTAGGAAATAAAATGTGTACGAACTGTTGGATGGAGAATAAATTTTCTCTGTAAAGTTTCACCCAAATAACAATAAAAATGAAAGAAAATTACTAAAGTTTCATTGTAATGACATTTTATGAATAAAGAGAGTTCTCTACATATTTATCTGAATTTAAATTTAAAAAATCTCATGGAGGATGTAGATGCAAGACCACTGGATTTCTGCAGTGTAGTAAATTACTTAGTGTGGCTTTTCTACCCGTAAGTCTTTGTAAACTCCAAGGTGGTATTTTCTACGAGCAACTGAGGAGCTCCTGATTGC
>NW_006922779.1:119007-125259 GCF_000298275.1 Orycteropus afer afer
CTCGGAAATAGAATGGGCAGAAGGAATTCTGGAGACATGGGTGGTGTTGAGATCAGCAGCTCTTCAGCAAGCCAGTCTACACTGTAGCAGAAGCCTTTGGGTGTGTGTGGAGGGAGGAAATGGAACTAAGATTTTTACCTTGTAAAACAAATGTAGCATTGTTGGAGAGTGTTAGAAGAAAGGCTATGAAGGAAAGTAAAGAAATAGAAATGGAGGAAACTATTAACTCCAGTAAACCCCAGAATCCTTATGGAAAAAAGGCAGTCCTAATCATGGTATACTGGTTGCTTAACAATGCTAATTCCTTTTTCAGAATGGTGTGACATAAAAAGCTAAACCAAACCTATTGCTGTTGATCTAATTCTCACTCATGGTGACCCTGTGTGTTAGGGAGTAGAACTGGCTCATAGGATTTTCTAGACTGTAATTTTAATGAAGCAAATGGACAGGCTGCTGTTCTACAGTGCCTCTGCACAAGTTTAAACTGCTAACTTTAGATTTGTAGTTGAGCATAACCCATTTGTGCCATTTAAGGACCTGTGTATAATATAGATTTAACCAAAAAGTATATATAAAACTATTGGTAAAACATGTTAGGGTAAGTGTGGGAGTGTAAGTGGGAATTTTTAAAAGGCAAAACCTTTGTCTGTCTATTAGAAAACCAATAAATAGTCTATAAAATTGATTTTTGAAGAGAGTATTATAAGTGTCTTTGTTCTGATATACATAGGGTTGCTGTGAGTCACAGCCAGCTTAACAGCACCTGACAACAACAGGAACAACATTGTAAGCAGATTAAAAACATGGAAGTTGCTGCTGGAGACCCACCCCCACCCCCCAGAAAAAAAACAGCTCTTGGATTGCAAAGTGATTGCTTCATCGAAGTGGAAATAGTTGTTGTTAGTTACCACTGAGTGGATTCTGACTCATGGTGTCTCCTTGTGTGCAAGTAGAACCACTTGTCCAGGCCTCCCTTCTAAGATGTCTCTGGGTAGACACCTTTCAGCTAATAGTTGACCACTTGACTATTTGTGCCACTCAGGAATTGGAGATAGATAGTGCTAAAAGGCTTATACATGAAGAGAGGAACTGGTGCCTCAGTTATATTTTAGTTTTTAGAACTATGTATGGGATTACTTTTAAAATAATAAAAATGACTTGGAAAGTAAAAGTGTGCCCTCCTATAAAATAAAGAAATTTTAGTATGATTTAAAACAGCTTGTCAGCATCAGCACTATTGATCTTTGGAGTAGGTTGAATTCTTCGCTGTGGGAGACAGTCCAGTGGATTTTGGGACATTTGGCAGCATCCCTGGCATTTCCCAAATGGGTGCCAGTAGCACCTCCCCCACTTGTGATGACAACCAAAAATGTCCCATCACTACAAAGATGCTTCAACATTTGATGCTTTTTGCCTGGCCTTTTTAAAGTCTATGTAACAGAGATGAATAGCTGGTCCTTGCCAGGTTCCTTTTATTCATGAAATCCTGAAGGGCACAAACTATCCAGGAAGGCATGATTGAGATGAACCAGGACTCTGAAGACAGACTGTCTTCTGGAGCTTACAGGCTTTCCTGTTAGGAGAAGTTACAAGTGAAAGTTCTGGGAGGACTGAATAGGGTCTCAGTGCATCTCAGCTGGATGATCCTCCCTGGTAAGGGACAAGCTGGGCTCAGGGACTTCTCAGACTTCCTTGGTAAAGGCAGTGCCCAACAGAGGTTTTTCAGCAGATGGAGCCACAGTCATGGGTGGGCTGGGGTGCAGTTTGTGTGGGGGGATGTTAATATATTTCATCAAAGCCAGTAAAGCTTCCTTCCTTCCGTTCCCTCCCATCCCTCCCTCCTTCCTTCCCTCCCCTCCCTTCTCTCCTTTCCTCCCTTCCCTCCCTTCCTTCCTTTCTTCAATCCCCAACCCTAATCCAGTCTCCTCCCTTCCATGCCCAGTAACCTGCCCCCATACCCCTCATAGGTATGCACTCCTGTGTGTCCTGCATTTCCTCAGTGCAAATGTTACCCCTCTGGTGCCCCATGTATGATTGCTCCAAGGTATGCATCTCCTTAGAGTTTTAGAGTTTGTGGATGCATCACTCTGGGTTGACTTGTCTGTGTGTACATCTTGTTTACTATTGGATTGAGAGCCAGCTTCTGGGAGTGAGTTTTTTCCAGGTCCAAAATGTATCCTAGGGACATAGTATTGGGGGTCTCACCAGACTCCATCTGACCAGTAATTCTGGTCATTATTGTGTTTGTGGATTTTGTTCTCTTGTTTTCCTCCCATTCTATCTAGGATCTCCAGTTTTGATCCTTTCCGAAGTGGTTGACATTGGCAGTCAGGCACCATCTAGTTCTTCTGGTCTTGAGGGTCATTGTGTCCTAGAGTTGATTGCTCCCAAATGCTCTTGTTTTTTTGCCAACTTCTTCACTTCCTATGATAGGGGACTACTAGCCACATCTTAGAAGGCTACTTGAAAGCTTTTAGGACCCTAGTTGCTACTCACCAATGAAGGATGAGTAACAAGATTTTATGTTTTTTGTTGTGTCAGTTGAGTCTGGTGTCCCTAGTACTATCGTCCTTAGTCATTAGATCCATTGGCTCTCTCTCCCCCAGTGTCTGCCTGTCTATGAGGAATTTGCTTTATAAGCATGGCCAGTCCCTAAATATTTCCTTCTTGATTTAGGACATTGGTTCTCAACTAGGCTGAGTTTGTTCCACTGGAGATATGTGGCAATGTCTAGAGACACTTTTAAGATGTTCTGGTGGTGTAGTGGTTAAGACATTTGGATGCTAACCAAAATAACAAAATGTGATTGTTCTGGTTACACAGTGCCACTCTGACATGTTGTTGTTGTTGTTGTTGTTAAGTGCCGTGGAGTCATTTCCGACTCATAGCGACCCCATGCACAGCAGAACGAAACACTGCCCGATCCCACTCCAGCCCCACAATCCCTGCTATACTTGAGCCCATCATCGCAGCCACCATGTCAATCCATCTCGTTGAAGGCCTCCCTCTCTTTCATCGACCCTCCACCCTACCAAGCCAGGAAGCCAGACAGAGGTACAGTCAATCACAGGGACCCAGATGGGGGTGATACGAGAGGTCTCCAACAGCAAGACAAACTTGTCTGTTGGTTTGTCCTACTGTGGTGACATGTAGACTTGAGTTTTGAGGCTGAGCCTCTGGTGTTTAAAACCCAGCGAGTGCACCTGGTGCACAGGTAACAGCCCAGCTTGTAGACTGAGACAGACTAGGAAGAAGGAAGAGGCCGTCCACTTCTGAAAGAATTGGCCAGGGAAAACCTTATGAATAGCAAAGAAACTCTGACATGAATATACCACAAATGGCATGGCTTGAACAAACAGGAGTTTATTCTCTTACAATTCTGGAGGCTAGAACTTGAAGTTAAAGTGACAGGCTCTAGGGGCACACAGCCCCTGGACCTTTGGCTTCATCTCTGCCTCCTGCTTCTGGCCTGCTGAAACTAGAGGCATCTCTCCAATCAGGCAGCTACCAGCTGCTGAGGATAACAAGTCCGAGGTCAACAAATAAAATGGCATAGACTTAATGTTACCAAACCATATGGCAGACCATTGATTCAAATCCATTGTAAGTCCCAAGGTCAGCAGAGCATGGCAGGCTGCTGAACAATTACATGGCTATGCTCAGAGTCTAAGCATGCCATAATCTAGAGGCCATACCCCAAGCCTTCTCCTTATATACAGGAAGGAGACCACCTCCCTGACGCAGCTACTCAGCTGCTCACAGTAGATTCCACTGTGGAGTTGATTACCAGTCATCTGCCCAGGCACTCAACAAGGCCCAGCCAAGGTGACATACAGACTACCACACTAATATAAGTAGGTATTAAGCCAAGGCTAAGATCTTTCAGTTACTATCTCTTTTGGGGGGTGTTTTGAACTCACCAGCTGCTTCACAGAAGAAAGATGGAGCAGTCTGATTCTGTAAAGATTTACAGCTTTGTAAACCCAGTGTGTGGGGGGTCACTGTGAGTTGGAATTGACTCAGTGACAGTAAGTTTGGCTCGGTATTTTAGAGAGAGATTTTTATTTTCATGACTAGGGTATGATGGGTATGTGTGTGATACTGGCATGTGGTGGGTAGAGGCCAAGAATATTGCTTAACACCCTACAGTGCAGGACGGCCCCCACTGCAGAGAATGACTAGTGGGTGGAGACTGAATGCAGGGATGCTGGGCATGGACAGCCACACCACAGAGAGTGACTAGTGGGTGGAGACCAAGCATGCTGCTTAACATCCTATAGAATGGACCGCACCACAGAGAATGATCCAACTCAAGATTCCAGTGTTGGTTTGCATTATGGTAAAAAGCTTTGCATATACAAAATGTAGTCCCTATCCTCTTTTGTAGTAGTTACAGTAAATGTTTCATTGAGTGTGAAGTAGTAAGGAATTAGACTCGATGTAACTGTACATTTGGAAGAAAATTAAGAATACAGACCTGGTTTTGTGTTTCTAAATTGTGTTTTTCCGTACCATTTTTGTGATTTTTTAAATTAAGAAATATATTTTTGACAGTGTGATCATATGTGTATTTCTATAGGCATCAGTTAAGTTTAATCTCACTTAATTTTATAGTCTATTAAAAGGAAAATCTCCATAATTTGAATGTTTTCATGGTCAATAGTTCAGAATTATTCAGATCTCCAAAAACAGTTACCCAACAAAAGATTGTAACTGAAAGATCTTAGCTTTGACTTAATACTTAACTACTTATATCAGGTTTCGTTGTTGGGTGCTGTCAAGTCAGTTTTGATGCATAGCCACCCCACGTGACAGAGTAGGACAGCCCTTTAAGGTATTCTTGGCTGTAAACTTCGTGGGAGCACATAGCTAGGTTTCTTTTCCCACAGAGATGCTGGTGAATTTGAGCCAGCAACCTTTCGGTTACCAGCCAAACACTTAACTATTCTGCTGCAGTGTTTCTTAAACACTTATATGTATGTTTTAATATATAATACATCTACTTCCATAGTGACACCGCCTTGGAAACCTAAGGGAGGGGTCACTATGAGTGGTGTCCGACCCAATGGGATGTAACAATAACAACACAACATGCTATAAATGTACATATAATGGGTTTGTATTTCCAGTTACTGTCAAATAGCAGCCAAGAGCTTCACTGATTGAGCAGCAGGGCTCCTTGAATCAGGTTTACAGTGAATCATTTTTGAAGTTAAATCCATTACGTTGGCACATGACTGCCTTTTAGATGTAGAAGATGACTCTGGGAGGCATGCATCTCCCACACGTGAAACTGCCGAGCTTCCCTCAGATCATTCTTGGTGGGCTCTGTCCACGCTTCCCCACTGTTTTATGAGCGACTGTTCTGGGAGAGGTTTTTCCATTTATTACACTTACTTTACTCTTCCTTTCAGCTTCCAAAGGAGGGAACTGTAGAAGTGCTCTGAAGTGGTAGTCTACCTGTCCTAAATAGTACCTGTGCCAGCCCACAACTGACCACCATCCTCACAGTGGGACCCTCCCCTCTTTAGCCTTGGGCCATAGGCCTCTGAGCATAGGGTACATGAAAGACCTCCACCTGCCTCATTCTATCCCTGAATCTGCTTTCCTCCTTCACCCACAGCAACTTGACTTTTCTGCCAGACAAACATGGGCTCTGTGTGTGTGAGCTTTTGAGACTTTTTACAGTCATTCAGATCAGCTGTTATCTTTATGTGAAAGGATTCCTGATTGCTCTGACGTTTTAACGTCAACTTTGGCTGCAAAATTACTGCTGTGTGTTAGTATCTGACTTGGATGTTATCTGACTTGAAACGTTATCACAACTCTTAATCCTACAGGATTGGCAGGATTGCTTACTGTGGTTGTGTGATGTTGAGTTGATTCCAACCCATAACAATCCTGTATGACAGAGTACAACTGCCTGTAGGATTTCCTAGGCTGTCATCTTCATGGGAGAAGATTTCCCTTTTCTCCCACAGAGCCACTGATGAGGTCAAATCACTGATCTTTCAGTTAGCAGCTGAACACATAACTTTTGTGACATTGGGGTTCCTTATATTTATTTGTAAGGGAATCTGTTCAGGTCAAATTAGTTTATAACTTTATACCAGATGATCAAAGTGGACATCTTTGATGTTTTGATAAAAAAGTAGGCAACACAACAAACATATGAAGAAATGCTCACGATCATTAGCTATTAGAGAGATGCAAATCAAAACAACAATGAGATACCATCTTGCTCCAGCACTA
>NW_006922779.1:126465-131252 GCF_000298275.1 Orycteropus afer afer
GTTAGTTTAGCAGAAGAAGGCAGTGTGGCTTAAAAAGCTGTTCTTGTGTGCCTTCGAATTGATTCTGACTAAGTGTAACCCTATAGGACAGAGTGGAACTGCCTTATAGGGTTTTCTAGGCTGTCATCTTTAAGGAAGCAGATGGCCAGATCTTGAATTACAGACCTTGTGCTTGATTGCCAACCACTTAACCACTGTGCCATCAGGGCTTCTTTAAATTAAAAGTGGCGCTAATACACAGAAAACTGCCATTTGGTGGAGTGCTAAGAGGAAGAGTTAAGTATGTGAAAGGGAAGGGTAGTTTACATTGAGACTTTAGGAAGGCCTCTTGGGGACTGGGTCATCTAGGCTTGAAAAGTGGTTTTGAAGAAGAGTGACCAGGTGGGCTTCTGGACAGGTAGACTCCATGGTTGCCACCCTAAGGCTTAGTTCAGGAGCCTGAGGTCTTGCAGAAAGCAGTTGAATGAGCATTTGGCTGGAGCGTTCAATGGGAACAGGAGGGGTGGAGACCAAGGGCAGCAGTGTCTCCTGCAGGTGGCACTTCCAACAGTTTTTTTCCTAGGACAGTATCTAGATAATGAAAGGGTTTCCAGCAAGGCTCTGCCTGTGGTCAGCTTAGCCTTTTGTTTGTCATTAGTTGCTGGAGAGTCAACTGTGACTTACTATGGCCCCATGTATGCCAAGTAGAGCTGCTTCATAAGGTTTTAAGCTCTGATATTCTGGAAGCATATCACCATGTAGCCCTTTCCCACCGGGGGTGAGTCCTATCAGTCTTTTACCTTCTACTGACCAAGAATGAGGAGGAGAAGAGGCTTAAGTTTTTCACAGAAGCAAAGCTTTTGTTAAGCAAGAGAAGGAGCTCTGGTAGCGTAGTACCTAAGGCCCTTGACTGCTAACCAGAAGGCTGGCAATTCAAACCCACCAGCCATTCCTCAGAAGGATGGTTGGGCAATCTACTTCTGCAGTGATTCCACCTCAGACACTCAAGGAGGGGTCGCTGTGAGTCGGGGCCCACTCTATGGCACATAACAACAACATAACAACAAACAAGGGAAAGACAAGTAGTTCATGAGCAAAAAGGGCCCAGGGGACAAAGAAGGACCAAGCACTGCTAGCCTTTGTGTCCCTAAGCAAAGATTTGCTGGGAGTATTAAGGGCTGTGAAATAGGTGGGGATTTTCTGAGAAGGGGTGGTAGTTTCCTAGAAAGGGGTGGGGTGTATGCTCTGCTCTTTGCAACATTGGTTTGATAACCATTCTGTCCTTGTCTCAATACCACCACTCCAGGAAGGTCATGTAGTGGTTGTCTTGTGGGTGGCAGTGTGTGTATGTATGCTTAGGGAGCTGGGAGGTTAGGTTGCCCACAAACAGCTGCAAAAGATCTTGCAAGACAGAGAGCATGGACTGACTGGGTTGCTGCTACACTTGATTGGTAACCAGAAGGCTGGCAGTTCAAATCTACCAGCCAGTCCTTGGAAGGAAGGTTGGGCAATATACCACCTTGGAAACCCAAGGAGGGGTCACTATGAGTCAGGTCTAACTTGATGGCACATAACAACAACAACAACATGTTCTAGGATGAGAGTTTATCTTTAGCAACACCAATTAGGCTTGCATCTTGTGTTTTTAGTTAATTGTTCAGGTCCCGCCACCTTCTGCCTATCATATTTCCCTCTGAGAGACTGATTTCATGCTCATAATTCTTTTTGGGGAAGCATAGGTGAGGGTCTTCTGTAGTTTTCTTGTGCTTGTATAGGGCCATGGAACTGTCTAGTAGAGTAGAAATCTCTCTCTTCTAGTATGTTATATGGGCCAACAGACTCCTCTTAAAATATGCATTGGAAACCCTGCATCATTATTAAGTTAACAAAACTAAGCTCAAGTAATATAGCTAATATATATGTACCAGTCGCTAGGACTAATTGTTTCTAATTTTTAAGAAAATTAGATTTTTTCTTGGTTCTTTTTTCTTTTGAACAAGAACTTAAAAAAAAATTTTTTTTAATTAATTAAATTTCTTAAATTGGGATAAGGGTGAAAATTTACAGAGCAAATTCACTTTTCATACAGCAGTTCACAAACACTTTGTCTCATGACATTGACCACAATTCACTGCAATGCAACAGCTCCCCTCCTGTTTTCTCCCAAAAGTGACCTCTTCCCTCTGTCTATCTGTCCAGATACTCCTGCCCCTAGAGCTGCCTCCCTGTGCATAAGCAGCCCTTCTTTCTCCCATGCTTGTTCTCTCCAAGGAGTATATCTACCTCAGGTAAACGTTCAGCTCATATGCCTGTCTTTTACTTGGCTGGAAGCCACAGATGTGAGTTTAATTCCTGACCTGAAGGGCAGCTAGGGACCATAGACTGAGTGGTTCCACCAGGCTCTATCAGACCAGCAAACCTGGTCTCCCCCCTCCTTTTTTTTTTACTTCAAATGAATTTGAGTTTTGTTCCACATTTTTCTCCCTCTCTATTCAGGATCTCCTACATAGATCCCCTTCCAAGTGGTTGACAGTGGTAGCCAGGCACCATCTAGTTCTGGTGTCACAGTCATATAGGCTGCAGATCGGATGGTGTACTAGTTGCTAGGACTAATTGTTTCCATGGATTTTTTATTTTCTTCATTCTTTGTTCTGGATGAGGAGAGACCCATTGTTTCATCTAGATGGCAGCTTAAAAAAAATTATATCGGTTCATAGTTGCATTGATGCTGTTCAGTAAGTATCTTTCTCTTAGACTGGATATACTGTGGGACATAGGGTTTTACTTAGGAGTTGTGTATCCAGGGGCTATTCTTTTTAGTTTCCCACTGGTAGGTTTTGTAGGAACAGCTAGAAAAAGCCCAGTTCACTTTCTTTGGAGATGATTTTCTTGAGTTTTTTTTCTGAGTTTTTAAGAGTACTGAATCTCCTGGTTCATGTTGTTGTGTTGTTGTTATGTGCCGTCGAGTCAAACCCCACTCATAGCGACCCCTCCTTGGGTTTCCGAGGCAGTATCACTACAGAAGTAGATTGCCCCACCTTCCTTCCAAGGAGTGGCTGGTGGGTTTGAACCACCAGCCGTCTGGTTAGCAGGCAAGTGTCTTAGCCACTATGCTACCAGAGCTCCCTGGTTCATAGGAGTGGGTATATACACACACACACACACACACACACACACACACATATGGCTTTTTATACCTGCCTTAGGTTAATTAAGTACTTTAGTGATTGGTTTAATTCTAAGTCAACAGTTAGTTCTAAAGTTCGGAAGAGGTGTCATATAAAATCTTATAATGGCTGAGTTTTGAGTTTTAACTCACTCTTGGAGGTTAATCTTACTTGTGATCTGACCTCATGTCAGAGTTCAATAATTGTTCTCTTTAAGGGTTGGTTCAACCTCTCTATTTTTCCTGATGACTGGGGGTTCCAGACAGTGCAAACTGTAGTTTACCCCTAGGGCACTAGAAAGGTTTGGGTTATGTTAGTCACAAATATTGGGCCATTATCTGATTATAGAGACTGAGAGAGCCCAAACCTAGGGATTACATCCTTCAGTGTGGTCTTCGTTACCTCTGTGGCATTTTTCTGTTCTGTGAGGGAGAGCCTCTACCCATCCAGTAAGGTGTCTACAAATAGTATAAGATACTTAAATATTTGTTTGAGAATTACATCATAAAATTTTCTTGTCAGTCTTCCCCTGGATACATCCTGCTGTGCTAAACTCGGTTAGTTAGCAAAGGAGCTACTGGTTGGGATTAAGGATTATTTCTCTGGCAGATTTCATACCCTCTTACAATTTCTTTAGCTGTTTTATGTAGGTAATTTTCACAAAAATGAGACTTGAAAAGGTTTGAGAGAGTGTCTCTCTGAAGTGGGTGATATCATGAGTTTTCTTAATTATTTTTCGCTGTATGCATCCAGCCATGAAAACTCTTTTTGCATTTATTAGTCATCCACTAGGGTCAAGTGTGAATCCTGCTCTTTGTTTCTCTTCTTTCCCTACTCAAATATGGGGAAGATTTTGGTAAGGGGACATAGGAAATTATGTTGTTGTTGTTGTTATGCGCCTTTGAGTTGGACCTGACTCATTGCGACCCTTCCTTGGGTTTCTGAGGCAGTGTCACTACGGAAGTAGTTTGCCCCATCTTCATTTTGAGTAGTGGCTGGTTAGCAGTCAAGTGCCTTAGGCAATATGCTACCAGAGTTCCCAATATGAAATTATGGCTAATGCCTTTTCTGTTTTAAGGAGCCCCGGTGGCAAAGTGTTTGAGGCTAACAAGAAGGTTGCTAACCAGAAGGTAGGTGGTTCAAACCCACCAGCCACTCTGGGGAAGACAGACTGACTACTACTAGTAAAACTAAAAAAGTCAACTTCTGTAAGGATGTACCACCTTGGAAGCCTGAAAGGGGGTTACTATCAGTTGGAATTGACTTGGTGTTGGATGGTTTGGGTTTGAATTTTTTTTTTCAGCAGCCTGTTTGGGTGCTTTATCTTATGACTGTCACCTTTATGATGTTCTTTGCAGTGAGTAACTGGTACCTGTTTGGGGAGTAGCTTTTACCACTTGGGGAGGCATCCTGGCTCATTTTGAGTCACTGGATGCAATTGCTTTGAAAATAGGCTACCAGGGATTCCAGTGAGATGGTGGAGTAGGCAGAAGGACTGCACAGACCCTCTTCAACAAAGAAAAGGGGAAACAATTAACGTAGGCACAGAAGATAATCCTGGACCCTTCAGCCTTGAGGGGAAGGATATAGATGTGGACTAAATCCCAACTACCAGAAGAATTTGCATGAAAATACCAAAAA
>NW_006922779.1:132949-134689 GCF_000298275.1 Orycteropus afer afer
AATCATAAACAAAATGAAGAAAGCCTAAGGTTCATGTGGGATACCATCAAAAGGAATAACATACGTGTCATTGGAATTCCAGAACAGGAAGAGACATAAAACCACTGAGAAAATTGTCCAAGATTTGTTGGAGGAGAACTTCCCTGATATGGTGGAAGATGAGAATATATCTATTCAGGATGTCCAACAAACCCCAAACAAGATAGACTCCAAAAGAAAATCACCAAGACAATCTATATCAAACTCATCAAAACCAAAGACAGACAGAATCCTAAAAATGGCACAGGAAAAACAAAAAGTTAAGTACAAAGTACAACCAGTAAGGATAAGCTCTGATTTCTTAGCAGAAAGCATGCAAGCGAGGAGGCAATTGGATGGTATATAAAAAACATTCTGTAAGAGAAAAATTTTCAACCACTAATTATATACCCAGCAAAATTTTCCTTCACATATGATGGTGAAATTATGACATTTCCAGATAAGCAGAAATTAAGATAATTTGTTAAAACCAGACCAACCTTACAAGAGATGCTAAAGGGAGCCCTTTGGACAAGAAGCAACAACAGCCAACAGCAGATGACCATAACACACATGATGATATAATCCAGAAACCAATGCAGGTATGGAAGTATCCAAAGTAAATAAGAATACAAGATTGTAAACAGGGAACCAGAGACATCAATTGACAAATGAAGACAACTGCAAACCAAAAAGAGGGAAAAAGCTGTGTCATTTCAGAGCTTCTAGGTGGTAGAGATGTCAAGACAAATACAAGATAGAATGGACTGTTCCGAACTTGGGAAGAAAACAGGGCAACCTCAAAGAAAAATGATAAAACTTCCCATCAAAATAAAAAAGAGGACCAGCACAAATATTTAGCAAATACTAAAACAATAGCAACAAAGGAAGTGATAACATGATTCATAAACAAAACGAGGTCAGCATAGAAAATTATATGGAACGAAGAAATCAACACAGTGTAAAAGCACATAACAAAAATTTCAGCAACATATTCATATTTGCTGATAATTACATATCTGGCAAATTACATATCTATAAATCTCTAAGATTTATAGAAAACTCCAACACATCACCACAAAAGGAATTTACAGTCCATTTGAAAAATGGGCAGAAGACATGAATAGACATTTCACCAAGGAGGATATTAAGGTGGACAACAAATACATGAAGAGATGCTGACAATCATTGGCCATCAGAGAGATGGAAATCAACACAACCATGAGATCCCATCTTATCCCAGCACTGATGGCAAGGTTCAGTGAGACAGAAAATAACAAATGCTGGTGGGGATGTGGAGAGATTGGGACTCTCATACACTGCTGGTGTGACTGTGAAGTGACACAACCACTGTGGAAAGCTATATGGCAATTCCTTAGAAAGCTGGAATTGGAGATACCATTTGACCCAGCAATCCCATTACTTGGTATATATCTTAGAGGGGTGACAGCCAGGACAGGAACTGATCCATGCACATTCACATTCATTGCAACACTATTTACAATAGCGAAAAGATGGAAACAACCTATGTGCCCATCAGCAGAAGAGTGCATGATCGAACTGTGGTACATACACATAATGGAATGCTATGCAGCACTAAAGAATAATGTAGAGTCTAAAAAATACCACGTAATATGGATGAACACTATGCTGAGTGTAATAAGTCAATCATAGAAGGACAAATACAGTATTGGTTCATTGTTATGGAGGGTCAAGGAAAGG
>NW_006922779.1:134878-143033 GCF_000298275.1 Orycteropus afer afer
GCCCAACCTTCCTTCCGAGGAGTGGCTGGTAGATTTGAACCTCCAGCCTTCTGGTTAGCAGTCAAGTGCCTTAGGCACTATGCTACCAGAGCTCCTGTGTTTCACTCTACATACATTATATTTCAATAAAAGACATTCAAAAAAGTTTTTAAAAAAACCTACTCTCTCATTTCCTCTCCACTGAAGATATTTCTGCACTGCTCATGTGTGTTTTCATTTTGTTGAAAAAAAAAAAGGAAAAATCAATACTCTGTTGTGCCTGCTTCACTCTGTTGCCCTTTAATTTCTGTCGAAGGATTGTAGATGGGTTTTGTTTAAATTTCATTACTTGGTACTACTTTTTGTCAATACTTGTACGTTGTAGATCGTTATGGTCTCCCCCCTTAAAAAAAAAAAAAAGAATACAAACTTAGATAGTGAAATACGAAGGCCCGTTAACTTAGTGGAATTGCCTTCATACTCTGAGTGTGCTCCTAAATAAATCCATTAATGAGCGTTGCCCTCACCCAGAGTTTGCCTGCTGGCTTGGAGTCCCATCTGGACCATGTTGTTATCACTTGATACTGTTGAGTAAGACTTTAGAAAATGACTGGTTCTTGATTTCAGTTTGTAGATCATACAATATCAAATGATCATAATGTAAGCCCCATGGGAGTCAGGGTTTAGGGTTAACCAGAGAAATGGGATAAGGAAGAAGGTACATATCATTCAATATCTGCTGGTTGACTGGAGGTTTTTAATGCTGAAAGAAAATACGAAATGAAGCACAGTCATTGCTTAGCAAAAGGAACTCGTGGCATTGTTTGTGGTTAAGGCACTGGCCTGCTAACCTAAAGCTCGGGAGTTTGAACCCACCACCCTGTCCACTGACAGTGGAGAAAGGTGAAACAATCTGCTTTTATAAAGATTTATAGCCTTGGAAATCCTGTAGGGGTAACTGTGGATCAGAATCAACTTGATAACAGTGGGTGTGGGTTTCCCAAGCAGTATCTCTATGGAAGTAGATTGCCCAATTTTCCTTCCAAGGAGTGGCTGGGAGGTTTCTGGTTAGCAGTCAGATGCCTTAGGCAGTACACCACCAGAGCTCTCTGTTAGTGCTAAGTGGGTGCTTAATGTCTGTTAATGGTGTATCTTTACCATTAAAAAAAAAAGTGAACTTTTGATAAGTCTAGATCTTCCAGAATTAATATAAGTTGAATATCTATGACATGGAAACATGACAACAATAACTAATTGATAAGTTAAGACATATCCAAATAGATTGAACCCACTGCCAATGAGTCAATTCCAAATGATAGCGACCTTGTAAGACAGAGTGGACTTCCCTAGACAGTAGGCAAGCTTGTAAATCTTTACTTAAATGGACTGCCTCAACTTTCCCTCTCAGAGCAGCAGGTGAGTTTGAACTGCCAACCTTTTGGTTAGCAACCCAATGCTTTAACCAAAGTATCACTGAAGCTTCCTTCAGACAAAATAGTCAATGCATATGTTTTACTTTTAGGAGAGCCAAAGGCAAAATGCTTATTGTCATCTTTCTTTGTCTTCATGAGGGTAGAATAGCTTTTGTTATGTGCTGTTAAATATTCTTCAATTCATAGTTACCCTATGTATAACACAATGAAACATTGCCTGATCTTGTGCTATGCTCACAATCTTTGCTATACTTGAGCCCAACATTGCTCCCACTAACTTACTTTTCACTGGCCCTCTACCTTACCAAGCATGATATCCTTCTCCAGGGAATGGAGCCCTGTCAACATGACCAAAGTAGGTGAGACAAAGTCTGGTCATTCTTTCTTCCAAGGAACATTCTGTCTGCACTTCTTCCAAGACAGATTTTTTTCATTCTTTGGCAAGCCATGGTATTCTCATTGTCCTTCACCAGCACCATCATTCACAGGCATCAACTATACTTTGGTCTTCCATATTCATTTTCCAGATTCCACATGGTATGTTGTTGTTAGATGCCATTGAGTTGGGTCCAACTGATAGCAACACGTGTACAACTGAATGAAGCACTGCCTGGATCTGCACCAGCCTCACAATCATTGCTATACCTGAGCCATCATTGCAGCCACTGTATCAATCCATTTTGTTGAAGGCCTTCCCCTTTTTCATTGACCCTCCACTTTACTAAGCATGATATCCTTCTCCAGGGAATGGTCCCTTCTGACAGCATGACCAAAGTAGGTCAAAGTCTGGCCATTCTTCCTTCCAAGAAGAATTCTGGCTGCACTTCATTCAGGATGGATTTGTTTGTTCCTCTGGCAGTCCATGCTATTTTCAGTATTCTTCGCAAACACCATAATTACAAAGACATCACCTTTTCTTCCATCTTCCTTATTCATTGTCCACCTTTCACGTGCATAAGAAGCAATCCAAAATACCACGGCTTGGGTTAGGTGAACCTTAGTCTTCAAAGAGACATCTTTGCTCTTCAGTACGTTAAAGAGGTCTTTTGCAGTAGACATGCCTAGTGCAATATGTCATCTCATGTCTTGACTTCTGCTCCACTAATGTTGATTCTGGAACCAAGTAATAAACAAATATTTGACAACTTCCATCTTTTCTCCATTTATCATGATGCCATGCTCATTGGTCCAGTTGTAAGGATTTTTGTTTCCTTTATATTGAGATGTAATCCATACTTCAGATTGTACACTTTAATCTTCATCGTAAGTACTTCAAGTCATCCTCACTTTTAGCGAGCCAAGTTGTGTCGTCTGAGTATCTCAAGTTGTTAATCAGCCTTCTTCCAATCCTGATACTACACTCTTCTTCGTGTATTTCAGCTTTTTGGATTATTTCCTCAGCATACAGATTGAATAAGTATGGTGAACAGATACAATGCTGATGCACTCTCTTCCTGATTTTAAACCATGCAGTGTCCCCTTGTTCTGTTTGAACAACAGCCTCCTGGTGTTTGTACAGTTTCCTCATGAGTACAATTAAGTGTTCTGGAATTTCCATTGTTCTCAATGTTGTCCATAACTTGTTATGATCCACACAGTCAAATACTTTTGCACAGTTAGTAAGACACAAGTAAACATGTTTCTGATATTCATGGCTTTTAGCCAAGATCCATGTGACATCAACTGATGTCCTTCATTCCATGTGCTCTTCTGAATCCAGCTTGCCTTTCTGGAAGTTCTTTGTCAATATACTGCTGCAACCATTTTTTAATTATCTTTAACAAGATTTTACTTCCCATGTGACAGTAATGACATTTTTTGATGATTTTCACATTCTGTAGGATCGTCTTTCTTTGGAATGCATACAAATAGGGATCTCTTCCAACTAAATGGCTGTCTTCCAGATTTCTTGGCACAGGTTTTTAAGTGCCTCCAGAGTGGCATGCGTTTGCTGAAACATGTCAATTTCTGAAGCCTTGTTTTTCACCAGTTCCCTGAGTGCAGCTTCAGCTTCTTCCAGCAGTACCATCAGTTCTTGATTATATGCCACTTCTTGAACTGAAGGAATATGGACTAATTCTTTTAGGTACAGTGAGTCTCTGTACTCCTTCCATCTTCTTTTGATGCTTCCTGTATCATTTCACTACACTTCCCATAGAATATTTCAATGTTGCAACTCAAGGCTTGAATTTTTCCTACAGTTCCTTCAGCTTGAGAAATGCCAACTGTGTTCTTCCCTTTTGGTTTTCTTTCTGCAGGTCTTTGCACATTTATATTATAATAACTGACTTTGTCTTCTCCAGCTGTTCCTTGAAAACCTCTGTTCAGCTCTTTTACGTTGTCATTTCTTCCATTTGTTTTAACTATTCTCCATTCAAGAGCAAGTTTCACAGTTTCTTCTGTTGTCCATTTTGGTCTTTTCTTTTCTCATCTTTTTAATGATCTTTGCTTTCTTCACAGATGATGTTGCTGATGTCATCTCATAATAATTCTGGTTTTTGTCATTGGTGTTCAGTGCATGGAATCTATTCTTTAAATGGTCTCTAAGTTCTGAAGGGATACAATATAGATCATATTTTGACTCTTGTGGACTTGTTTGAATTGCCTTCCGCTTCAACTTGAAGTTGCATATGAGCAGTTGGTGGTCTCTTCTGCACCCAACTTGTGGTCATGTTTTGGCTGAACATATTGTGCTTTTCCATCACCTGTTTCTACAGATGTAGTTGTTATTGTGCCTGTGTACTCCATCTGACAAAGACCACATGTATATCCATTGTTTATGTTGTTGAAAAAAAGATACGTGCAATGAATAAGTAGTTGGTGTTGCAAGATTTTATCATGCGATCTCCAGTGTTATTTCTACCACCAAAGCTGTATTTTCCAACTACCAGTGATTCTTTGTTTCCAGCTTTTGCATTCCAGTCACCAGTAATCATCAACACATCTTGACTGGTAAAAATCTGCTGTTTCCTTGACTTTGGCTATGGTAGTTGGTGAATAAATTTGAGTAATATTGTTAACTGGTTTTCCTTGTAGGCATATGGATATTATCCTATCACTGACAGTGTTCAACTTCAGGGTAGATCTTGAAGCATTCTTTGTGATGATGAATGCCACACCATTCCTCTTCAGTTTGCCATTCCTGGCATAGTACATCAAGTGGTTGTCTGATTCAAAATGGCTAAAACTGGTCCATTTCAGCTCACTCATGCCTGAGATATCAATCTTTATGTGTTCTGTTTCATTTTTAACAGCTTCCAATTTCCGTAGATTCATACTTTGTACATTTTATTTTCCAATTATTAATGGATGTTTGCAGTTGTTTCTTCTCATTTTGAGTCATGCCATACCAGCAAATGGAGGTCCTGATAGCTTAACTTTATCCACATCATTAAGGTCACCTCTACTCTTGGGAGGCGACTCTTCCCCAGTTGTATTTTGAGTACCTTCTGACATAAGGATCTTAACTTCTGGCACGATATCACACATTTCAGGGCTGTTCATAAAGATTTTCAGTAATATATCAGACAGTGTTTCACTGGTATAGGGTTTTCACTGACCAATTCTGTTAGAATTGAATGGCCCCTTCATTCTTCCAAGTCTGTCTTAGTCTTGAAGCTCTGCTGAAACCTGGCCGCCATGGGTGATTCTCCTGGTATATGAAATACCAGAGGCATAGCTTTCAGCCTCACAGCAACACACAAGCCACCACAGTATGACAAACTGACAGACTACTGGTGGCACATATATATAAGGCAACTAAAAATATCATTCCTTGGATTAAGCACACCCTAGTCCTCAAAGTGACGTCTTCAACGCTTTATAAAGTGCTCTTGTGCAACAGATTTTCCCAGTACAATACTCTCTCTGATTTCTAGACTACTGCTTCTATAGATGCTGATTGTGGATTCAGGTAAAATGAAATCCCTGACGACATCAGTCTTTCTCCATTTATTGTGATGTTGCTTATCAGTCCAGTTGTGAGGATTTTTGTTCCATGTTGAAGTATAATCCATACTGAAGACTGTATGAACTGTTTGATCTTCATCAGTGAGTGCTTCAAATCTTCTTCACTTCCAGCAAGCAAGGTTGTGTCATCTGTATATCACAGGTTGTTAATAAGTCTTACTCCAGTCTTGAGGCTGTGTTCTTGCTCTGCATACAGGTTCAATAAGTATGGTGAAAGGATATACCCCTTTAAATCATGCAGTATACCCTTGTTCTGCTTAGATAACAACCTTTTTGTCTATACAGCATCCTTATGAGCACAATTAAGTTTTCTGGAATTGTCATTTGTTTTGGTTCTCTAGTGCTACTATAATAGAAATACTGCAGGTAGATGGTATTAACAAACAGGCATTTATTCTCTTACATTTATGAGGCTAGAAGTCCAAGTTCAAAATGCCAGCTTCAGGGGCTGGGTGAAAGCCCCTTGAACTTGGGCTTCAGCTCTGCCTCTTGCTCCTGACCCACTGAAGCTGGATGCTTCTCTTAACTCAATAGCTTCTGGCTGGTGAGGGTGACAGACCCAAGGTTGACAAGTAATTTGACACTGTCCCAAAATTATCAAGCAGCATTGCAGAGCACTAATTCAAGTCCATTAGCAGTCAGTCCCAAGATTGGGAGAGAACATGGCAGACCATTGAGATGAAGATTGGACCAAATGCAGGATCCAGATGTACCAAAATCTAGAGACCTTCCTAAAGCGTCTTCTTATGTTCTGGAAGGAGACCACATCCCTAAGACAGCTACTCAACTGCTGTAGTAGATTCCACCATGGAGTTGATCACCAAAATCTCATCATGGGTAATAACTGTTTTGAATTGTGCAGCTACTCAAAACTTGGCCCAGCCAAGTTGACCCATAGCCTTAACTACTACACCATTCTTCACAATATTTTCCATAATGCATTATGATGCACACAGTCAGATGCCTTTGTATAGTCAGTAAAACACAGGTAAACATCTTTTTGGTAGTCTTTGTTTTCAACCAAGATCTGTCTGACATTAGCAGTAATATCACTCATTCCATGTCGTCTTCTGAATCCAGCTTGAATTTCTGGAAGTTCCCCATCATTATACTGGTGCAACCATTTTTAAATTGCTTTCACCAGAATTTTACTTGTGTGTGATATTAATGATTTTATTTGATGATTTCCAAATTTTCTTGGATCACATTTCAGTATAGACTTTTTCCCCTTCAGTTGACAGGTAGCTGTCTTTCAGTTTATGTGACATCAACTAATAAGTGCCTCCAGTGCTTGCACCAATTTGTTGAAACCTTTCAATGGTTATCCCATCAATTCCTGGAGTCTTGTTTTTTGGTAATTTCTTTGGTGCAGATTGGACTTCTTCAATTCCATTGGTTCTTGATCATACTCTCCCTTCTGAAATAGTTGAAAATTGACCAATTCTTTTTGGTACTGTGACTGTGTGTATCCCTTCTGTCTTTGTATGATGCTTTCTGAATCAATCAGTATTTTGGCCATAAAATTCTTCAGTATTGCAACCCAAGGCTGCATTTTTTCTTCAGTTCTTTCAGCTTGAGAAATGCCAATCATGTGCTTCTATTTTGGTATTCTAACTCCAGATCTTTGCACATTTCCTTATAAAGCTTTATTTTGTTCTCTCAAGCTGCCCTTTGAAATCTTCTTTTCACTTCTTTTATGTTAGCATTTCTTCCATTGCTTAGCTCTTTTGGTTGAAGAGCAAGTTTCAGAGTCTCTTCTACATGAGCGTTTTACTTTTCATATGATGTTCTTGATGTCATTCCACAATTCATCTTGTTTTTGGTCATTGATGTTCAGTGCTTCATATCTTCTTTAGATGGTTTCCAGATTTAGGTGATATAATCAAAGTCATATTTTTACTTTTGAGGACTTATTTTAATTTTCTTTATCTTCAGCTTGAACTTACTGATGAGCAATTCATGTTCTGTTCTGTTTCACAGTAAGTTTTTGGCTGAAGATATCAAGCTGCACCATTGACATTTCACATAATTGGGATAATTATGGGATGACATCAAGACTTAAGGGTATTCCAACTGGTAAGGTCTGCATAGTCACTGGTCATGCAAAATTCTGTCTTGCAGTCTCTGGCAACATTTATTTAACCAAGTCCCTGTTTTCCAACTGTTGTTGTTGTTGTTATGTGCCGTCGAGTCAAACCCGACTCATAATGACCCCTCCTTGGGTTTCCAAGGCAGTATCACTATGGAAGTAGGATTGCCCAGCCTTCCTTTTGAGGAGTGGCTGGTGGGTTTGAACCGCCAGCTGTCTGGTTAGCAGGCAAGTGCCTTAGCCACTATGCTACCAGAGCTCAATGATTATTCCAACTTTTGTATTCCTATCACCAGTAGTAATCAGTACATCTTGATGGTATGTCTGGTCAATTTCAGATTGGAGAATTTGATAAAAAAAATCTTTAATTTCTTATCTTTGGCTTTAATGTTTGGTGCATAAATTAGAATAATAGTGGTATTAACTGGTCTTCCTTGTAGACGTATGAATATTATCCTATCACTGACAGAATTGTACTTCAGGATAGATCATGAAACATTCTTTTTGATGATGAATGCCACACCATTTCTTCTTCAGTTTGTCATGCTCAGCATAATATACCATATGATTGTCTGACTCAGAATGGCCAATACCAGTCCATTCCAGCTCTAATTTTGTATATCAGTTTTTATGCATTCCATTTTATATTTGACAACTTCGGTTTTCCTAGGTTAATACTTTGTAT
>NW_006922779.1:143573-145227 GCF_000298275.1 Orycteropus afer afer
GTTTAAATTGTGTTTATTTTCCTGAATATGTTTTCTTTTCTTGAGGGAGTGTACAGTTTTGTTTATCAAGCCTGTTGCATAAGGCACAGTCCCTAAGACACAGATATTTCACAAGGGTGTTAATTTATCATTAATCAGTGTGTGTTCATTGCCATTGAGTTAGTTCCAATTCATGACAACTCAGTGTATAACAGAACAAAACATTGCCCAGTCCTGGATGATATTCACAATTGTTCATATGTTAATCATTGTATGTCAGTCCATCATCAAAGATTTCCATTGTTTTCATAGGTGAGCTACTTTACCAAACATGAGTCCTACTCTAGCAATTAGTCTTACCTGAAAAAGTGTCCAAAGTGAATGTCCAGAGTCCTGCCATTCTTGCTTTCAAGGAGTATCCTGTTATATTTCTTGTAAGATTGGTTTGGGAGTCCATTGCTTATTTGGTAGCAGTGGCAAAATCTGAGTTAATTAATATTAATGTTATCTGTTTTGAGACTTTCCATGTGCACTTGCTACCTACCAGGCCATTTTCTTTTTCAACTTTGCAAACCAACCTCTCCTCCCCCAATAAACTGTGTTTGAAAAGGACTTAGATGAAAATTATGAACCAGTAAAATATGTACTATTGGACTTCGGATAAAATAGAAGAATAATTCCATTGATTTCAAAGAAGAGAACATAAAATCTCCCTGTTTCTCACTAGAAAGGTGGTTTGTGGTTTATGTGATCAAGGCTGTACTGTTCACTACTGTGCAGAGAAGTGTGCACATGAAGTCACCATAAAGGTGAGTGGTCTCGTGTTAGAAGGACAACTTATCACTTCACCTGAAATCTGTAGAAGAAACAGCTGTTTTTCCAAAACAAAAACATTTTTTGCTTTAAACTTAATTTTTGCAGAAGAAGTTTGTTTGTAATTATTCTTACAAAATGGTGAAGTAGTAGACAGAGCATGGGAGTCGTGATGACATGGCAATTAAATACTCAGCTGCTCCATAGGAGAAGAATGTATTATTCTACTTCTGTAAAGATTAACAGCCTTGGAAATCCTGTGGAGCATTTCTGCTCTGTTTTCTAGGGTCATTATGAGTCAGGTTCAACTTGACAGCAACAGATTTGATTTGATTTGGTACCTTAATTTTGTACTTTATTGCTTTTCTTAATATGTGTGTGTGTGTCTGCAAATTGATGTGCCACTTTACCTTGAGACTTATTAAAAACACTTGAATGTTGTCATTTACAGATGAAATGAAGGTTGGGCAATTTACTTCCATAGTGATAACCACCTTGGAAATCCAAGGAGTGGTTACTATGAGTTGGATAACAAAATGGTAATGATGATAGCTGACTAAACAGTTGCATATATACAGGAGTCAAAAGTTGAAGCCCACATCCATAGCTAAGACTAATGTGTCCCCCACCACCACCTAAAAAAATTATCTTTTGGTAGATGGGATTGGGATTTTCTTACATTATTTTCATAGGTTTTGATTCTTCATTTAATAGTTTTCTAGTTGAAAAGTGAACTATGGAAAACTGATTTTTAGCATCTAATTATGTTTGTGGGAGCTCTGGTAGCATAGTGGCTAAGGCTCTTGACTGCTAACCAGAAGGCTGGCGGTTGAAACCCACCAGCCACTCCTCGGAAGGAAGA
>NW_006922779.1:146007-146763 GCF_000298275.1 Orycteropus afer afer
ATAGGAACATAGTTGTTTGAAGAGAAGTCAGCCGCAAGAACCCAGATGAGGAGAGGGAACCCAGGCCACACACCCCACAAGCAGCAAGATGGGAAGGCAGGGAGAGGACAGAAAAGGCAAAGGGGACTGGAACTGATTGCGGAGTCAGACACAGGGACCCAGATGAGGAGAGAGAACCCAGGCCATGCCCCACAAGCAGTGAGGTGGGAAGGCAGGGAGAGGAGAGAAAAGGCAATGGGGACCGGAACAGATCAAGGAGTCAGCCGCAGGGATCCAGGTAAGGGTGAATGGAGAGGTTTCCAACAGCTAAGGGAGACAAACTTGTCTGTGGGTTTGTCCCATTGGGGTAACATGTTGCTGTGAGTCTTGAGGCTGTGCCACTGGTGTTTCAAACCCAGTCAGGTGCACATAGTGCACAGGTGTCAGCCTGGCTTGCAGACTGAGACAGACTAGGAAGAAGGCCATCCACTTGTCAAAGAATTGGCCAGGAAAAACCTTATGAATAGCAGAGAAACAATGTCTGATACATTACTATGCAACTTTATAAATGGTCTGGAAACATTGTCCAATATAGAGGAGGAAGATGAGTCACTTAGCTTAGAAAGCTCTCAAGGTAGGACTGGGCGAGAGCTGCTTTATCAGAGTAAAATCATCCTAACTCATATGGATAAAGTAAAGCTTTTGAGACCTCCTTTTGCTGATGTGGCACAACTCAAATTGAGGAGAAACAGTGCAAACATCCATTAATAATCAGAA
>NW_006922779.1:148554-160980 GCF_000298275.1 Orycteropus afer afer
TACTGAAAATAATTCAAAAACATTTGCAGCGGTATATTGACAGAGAACTTCCAGAGGTGCAAGCTGGGTTCAGAAGAGGACGTGGAACAAGGGATATTATAGCTGCTGTCAGATGGATCTTGGCTCAAGTCAACGAATACCAGAAAGATGTTTACTTGTGTTTTGTTGACTGTAAAAAGGCATTTGATTGTGTGGATCATGACAAATGATGGATAACTTTGAGAAGAATGGGAATTCCTGGACACTGGATTGTACTCATGAGGAATCTGTGCATTGACCAGGAGGCAGTCATTCTAATGGAATAAGGGGACACTACATACTTTAAAATCAAGAAAGGAGTGCATGAGTTTTGTATCCTTTCCCCATACTTACTCAATCCATATGCTGAGCAAATCTGAGAAGCTAGATTATTTGGAGAAAAACGTGGTATCAGGATTGGAGGAAGAATCATTAACAACCTAGTACACTGATGATACAACTTTGCTTGCTGAAAATGAGGATGACTTGAGGCACTTACTGATAAAGATTGAGGAATATAGTCTGCAGTATGGACTATATCTCAATATAAAGAAGACAGAAATCCTCAGAACTGGATCAATTTAATTTGGTGGAGAAAAGATTGAGGTTGTCAAAGAATTCACGTTGCTTGGTTCTACAATCAACACCAATGGAAGCAGCAGTCAGGACATTAGATGATGTGTAGCACTGAGCAGGTCAATCATGAAGGAACTCTTTCAAGTGATGAGGAGCATGGATATCTCCTTGAGGACTAAGATGCCACTGACACAGACCATGATATTTCCAGTCACCTCTTATGCATGTGAGAGCTGGACAATGAATAAGGAAGACCGAAGAAGAGTTGCTGCTTTTGAGTTGTGGTGCGGGCGAGGAATTCTGAAGGTACGTTCAACTGAGATGCTTCTTGGAAGCAAGGATGACCAGATTTCATCTCACCTACTTTGGTCATGTTGTCATGGAGGACTATTCCCTGGAAAAAGATGTCATGCTTGGTAAGGTGGAGGGTTGATGAAAGAGGAGAAGGCCTTCAATAAGATGGATTGACATGGTGGCTGCAACAGTGGGCTTAAGTATAGCAAGGATCATGGAGCTGGCATAGGATCAGGCCATGCTTCGTTCTCTGTGCATGGGGTCATTGTGAATCAGAAACAACTCAAGGGCACCTAGCAACAACAGTAATTGTTTGAAATACTTTTATTTAAAAGCAAGCTTTGATGAATTGCATAGACAAAGTAAACATGTAAGAATTTTTATATTATTCCATTTAGATGCTTGACTACTAACTGTTTCTTAATACAAGTAAAATATTCTAAAATGTTAATTAGGTCAAATTTTGTGACTGGCTTCTTTCACCTCTTTCCATGGTTCATCCATGTCGTAGCATGTATCAGTTTTTCATTACTTCTTATGGTTGGAAAATACTCTAGCAAAAGGAGAGCTCACATTTTGTTTCTCCATTCATACATCAGTGGACATATTAGATGTTTCAGTTTTGGGCTACTGGGCACAGTGCTACTCTGAACATTCCTGTACATGTTGTATGAGTACATGTTTTCACTTCTCTTATGTCTGTGCTTATGTATCCCTAGTAGCACAATGGTTAAGTACTTGACAACTAACTGAAGGTCAGTGGTTCAAACCTGTCTGCATTCCTCAATAGAAGGATGACACAGTCTGGTTCTGCAAAGAGTTCAACCTTACCCTATGGGGTAACTCTACTCTGTCCTCTAGTATGTCTATGGGTTGGAATCATCTTTTTTGTGTGTATGTGTGTGTATATGTGGGGAAGGATGTGTTCCTCGGAATTGAATTGCCCACACACAGGAAAGCTCCTTGGTTTACTGCTGGAGGTCCTGACAAACTATGCCAAGTAGTCCTCATTCAAATTATATTTGAAATACAGTTAAGCCATCTTCTGTATTTCAGAAGAGATGGAGAAGTGGCTCTGTTTCTCTTTCAGTGTTTTGATTAGATATTAATTCAGTACATGGGTAAAATAGCTTTCAATGTCATTGAATTGAGGACAGGTTACTTGAATTACTACTGTGTGTGAGATCTTTATACTTGGCTTTGTGAATGGCAGAATATTTTTGTAAAATTTGATAACCCAATATTGTGTGATTTCTGTGTGCTAGTGGCCATTTAGAATGGTCTTCAGAGGTGGTCTTGGGTCCTATCTACCACATACCTGCAGTTCATCAGTGCTTGGAATAGTCTATAAAGAGCCCATTCACTGCCTGTATTTGATGTTCTACATCAGAAGGTGAGGGCTAATCACTGTTCTCATTGAATTTCCAGGTTTTAGGCACCTACTCTGTGGGAAAACCATCCATAACAGACCATGAGAATAGTAAAGATGTTGTTGTATTTCTTGATATATTCACAGGGCATGTTCACATGTTCAGGCATCATAAGTCAGCATAGGAGTTTTACCAGGGTGGTGTGAGGAGTTAGCACACTCAGCTTACTGCAGTAGAGTTGGGAAGACTGAGAGCAGGGCTTGGCACACATTTTCTGTTCATGTCCAGATTAAAAAAAAAAAAAATCAATGCACCGCCATTGAATCAGGTCTGAATCATAGCATCCCTTCCTTGTGTTCCCAAGGTGGTATCCTCAGAAACCCAAGGAGGGGTTGCTATGAGTTGGGTACAACTCAGTGGCACATGACAATAACATCACTAGAGACATAGATTGCCTAACCTTCCTTCTGAGGAGTGGCTTGTGGGTTTGAACTGCCAGCCTTCTGGTTAGCAGTCAAATGCCTTAGGGACTACACCACTAGAGCTCCCAGGGCCAGATAGCATCATATTTTTACTAGTCTACCATCTCTGCCCCAGATACTCCACTCTTGCCATTATGTGTGAAACCAGCCACAAAACTAAAAGCCAGGCCATGGACCATGGAGTCAACTGCAAGTACGTGTGTTGGAGTAGAGCTATCCTCTATAGAATTTTTAAGGCTGTGATCTTTTTGAAGTAGAACACCAGGTCTTTCTTAGGAGGTGCCTCTGAATGGACTCAGACACCAATCCATCAGTTTGTAGCTGAGCACTTAATTGTATTGTATCATTTAAAACAAAATCCACTTCCATTGAGTCAGTTCCAACTCATAGTGACCCCCATTTGTTTTCTGAGAAAGTAAGTCTTTATGGAAACATATCACCACACTTTCCTTCCTTGGAGCAGCTGGTGAGTTTGAACCACTAACCTTAGATGAACAGTTAAATCCTTAGACACTACACCACCAAAGCTCCTTTCATAGCAACCAGAACTCCCAAAACATTGCCTCATAGTGACCCTATAGGATGAGCAGAACTGCCCTGGAGGGTTTCCAAGGGTATTATGTTTATGGAAGTAGACTGTCACATCTTTCTGTCATGGAGGAGCTGGTGGGTGTGAACTGCCAACCTTTTGGTTAGCAACTAAGTGGTCAACCATTGCACCAGCAAGGTTCCTTTAAATCAGCTTTAGACCATACATAAATGAATGAACTTGATTTGAGTACAATAAAACTTGATTTATGGACACTAGAATTGTAATTTCATCTGATTTTCATGGTTCATGAAATTCTTCCTTTTGTTTTGTTTTTGACCATGCTCAGATTGCCGGCAGTGGGATGTGGCCCACAAGCCCCACTTTGCTAATTACAAAATTTTATTTCTCTTCTTGAAGCTGCAGCCTCATGAGCTGGGGGCTTCAGGCCTTGGGGGTCCACAGGGTGGTTAGGCCACAAGCCGTTTTGAGAGACTGTCTGCTCTGATGCTCATAGGGTCCCTGGACTTATGTCCCTGCCCTCACTCAACTTTGGGTAACTCCTTTTTGCCCTGCCTTGTGTCTGAGGACATTTGAGGTTGTCACAACTTAGAAGAGTAAACTGGTGGGTAGGGACCATGAGCAATACTAAACGTCCTACAATGTGTAAGAAGTCTCCACTGCCATGTGTGATGTGGCCTGATGGTCACTACTGCTGAAGTCGGAAAGGTCTGTTACACCTAATGTAAAGTAGGCATTGAAGACAAGGGCTGAAAGCCATGCTGCCTGGCTCCACTGCTCTCTCCTCTGGGTTGAGTGTCCAATAAAATGTGATGGTGAGGGCTGCAGCCCCTGATGTGGAGATGAATAAGTGTGGGTGGCATGTGCTGCCCGTGAATCATCTTGGACACAGAGTATGGTCTCCGTAGATGTTGGATGTTACTAACCACGGAATGTTAGTGATAAAAAATATTCCAAGATCAGATATTTAGCAATGGATGTCAGTGATGATTACTCAACATGATTCATGCAGTTGATGTCACTAAGTTCTATGCTTAAAGATTGTTGATTGGAAAATGCTGTGTCATGTATATTTATACAACAATCAAGAAGAATGTCCTGCTTGAATCTCTAGCTTGGAGCCTGATCTTCCAGGCTCACAATGTCATGAACCAATTCATTATAATGAATCTATCTCTCAAAGAAACAAGAAATAAAACCCAGGAACCAGAATTCAGGAAAATTATCAAATGTTTGGCAGAGGTTTGTAGGTAACTCTCGACTAGGAGTGATTTTTGGACCTTAGAGGACAATTGGGAATATCTGAGGACAGTTTTGATTCAGGGCAGAGGGTTGCTTCTGGCATCTAGTGGGTGGAGGACAGGGAAGCTACTCAAAACCCTACAGTGTACAGGATGGTCCCCACCACAAAGAATGACTAGTGGATGGAGCCCAGGGATGCATCTGAACACCCTACAGTGCACAGTATAGCTTCCACTACAGAGAATTATCCATTATAAATATGAGTAGTGCTGAAGGTGAGTAACTCTGATTTAAATGAAAGGGCTGAGTGCTTTAAAGCATACACTGAGCTGTGGCCACTCAGCAGGAGGCCTGGTAGTGCAGTGGTTAAGCAGTCAGCGGCTAACCATAACTAGGCAGTTCAAAGCTGTCAGCAGCTCCACGTTAGAAGGTCTGCTTCTGGAAAACTGCTTTTGGAAACTCTATGGGGATATTTCTATTTTTTCTTACAGTGTTGGTTTGAGTTAATAATCAGCTCGATGACAGCTGGTTTGGTTTCTAGAGTTTGGTGGTGCAAAAAATGGTGTGGGGGCATTCTCTGACCTCCTCTAACTTTGCAGGGAGGAAAGAGAATCCAGAACAACATTAACAGTACAAGGCTGGAAACTGTCAGACAGAGGTCAGATATGCTACAACCACCATACTTTTTACCAATTTTGATACAAATCATCCCTCTCCCGGTATTCACTCTCTATCTGTTGGGTTCAGTAATTCATTGCAATGGCCACATAGAACTCACAGACAATTCTCAAGGTTATGACGTTTATTAGAAAAGTAACATATTACAATTTAGAATCAGAAACAAGTCAGGATACAGTTCTTTGATCTGGACAGCTTCTTCTCAGCCATTTCAGGCACAGTGCTCTCTGGCTGTGGTCTCTGCCCACCTAGGGCCAGTGTTACAAAGCCCTTTTAGCTTTGCCAGTAGGCACCCAAAGAGGCATCCTGACCTGCCACCAAGGCTCCTCCCTAAAGGCCCTCAGCTGTCTTGCTCTGTGGGGTAGAAAGCCTGCTTTTTCATGTCATGCCAATCTTTTGGTTCTAGTGCCTCTGCCATTGTCTTTCTGCCATTGTTTCAGTGCATGGATTTCTAGTCAAAGAGATACACTCCTAGCTCTTCTGTGTTTTTAGCTGTGAGATCCCACCTTTACACCTAATGATGGCTCATTTTCATTCTAGCAGAATAACAAAACTGACTCTGATGCCTATATTACGTTTCCATAAGCCTTATTTCCATGGTTCTCTCCACACAAGCCACCACTCATCTGTCAATTTGTGTTATTCTAGAAGTATTGTATTTTATTAAAAGTTCTTCAGGTAAAATATTGAATGATGCAGGAAACATTAAGAGAATACAGAAGGAATACATAGTCATTGTATCAAAAAGATTTGCTTGATGGTCAGCCATTTCAGGAGGTAGCAAATGATTAGAATCAATTGCCATTGAAGGAAGAACTCCAAACTGCACTGAAGGAATTGGTAAAAAACAGGTCTCCAGGAATTGAAATAATACCCCCTTGAGGTGTTTCAACAGATGGATGCAGCACTGGAGTTGCAAGAAATTTGGAAGAGGCTGCCTGATTTACTGACTGGAAAAGCGTACATATGTATGAGCCCATTCCAAAGAAAGGCAGTCCACCAGAATGTGGAAACTATTGAACAATATTATTAATAACACATGGAAGTAAAATTTTGATGAAAATAATTTAAAAATGATTGTAGGAATACATAGATAGAAAATTGGCAGAAATTCAAGCAGGCTTTGATAAGGATGCAGAATGAAGTTTATTATTACTGATAACAGATGGACCTTGGCTTAAAGCAGGGAATATTACAAAGATGTTTACCTGTGCTTTACTTGCTATGTAAAGGTATTTGACGGTGTGTATTATAACAAATGATGGATAACATTGCAAAGAATAGGAATCCTAGAACACTTAGTTGTGCTCCTGAGGAACATGTACACATAAATCAAAGGTAGTTGTTCAGACAGGGAATACTGCATAGTTTAAAATTAGAAAAGGTGCGCATGAGGGTTGTATTTCATAACCATATTTATTAAATCTATGTGCTGAGCATATAATCTGAAAAGCTGGACTGTAGAAACAAGAACATCACATAAGGATTGAAGGAATACTCATTAATAGCCTGTGATATGCAGATGACACAGTCTTACTGATTGGAGTTAGAGGAGTGAAGATGACTTAAAGCACTTTGTGACGAAGATCAAAGACTAGTCTGCTGCATGGATTACTCCTCGACATAAAGAAAACAAAAATGATAAGAACTAGACCAAAAGGACCAAAATGTCATGATAAATGGAGAAAGATGTCAGGATTTCATTTTACTTGGATCAAAAGTTAACACTCATGAAAGCAGCAGTAAGAAAATCAGTATATTTCATTGGAGAGATCTGCTGCAAAAACAAATGCATGTGTATTGGAAGATGTACAGCCTAAGTGCTTCTTAGAAAACAGAATATTTGGTCATATTGCCCAAAGGTACCACACCCTTGAGTAGATTGGTAGAATTAGAGGGACAGTGTAAAGGGAGAAAACCCTCAATGAGACTAATTGGCACAGTGGTTGCAACAGTGGGCTTAAGCATAACAAAATTAATGAGGATAGTGTAGGACTGGGCATTGTTTCGTTTTATTGTATGAATGAATCATAGCCAACCTGATGACAATACTCCCACAAGGCTACCAAGTACCTTACTTACATTTTTGTCAAGCTATCCAGGCCCCTTGGTGGGCACAGCACTTCAAATTTGAATAGATCCACCCAGTCATTTGGTGGCAGTCACAAAGATCATGGCTAGTAGAGCCAAATCAACTAATTCACTGCACTGCAATTCACTCCCTGGTTCTTCTAGCCATTGGCCCATTCATGCTTGAAAGATTAACTTTCCATTCCCAATAATGTTAAGTATAAGTACAACCATGAAAGCGTAAATGGCAACAGCTTCATGCCTTTACTGCTCCCACGTTAGAAATCCAATTTCTAATTGCCCTATTAAACCAGTAGAATTATCTTTGATATTGGTTACACTGGTAAAGAATACTGAAATTGGAAGAGACTGCCAGAAGAACAAAAAATCTGCCCTGCAAGAAGTGTAGCCAGAATGTTCCTTATGACTTTGTCTCACCTATTTGGTAATGTTTTCAGAAGGGACCAGTCCCTAGTGGAAGGTGGTACAGCAAAAAAGGAGAAGACCCTTAACAATATGGATTGACACAGTAGCACAGTGATGGGGTCAAACATAGCAGATTGTGAGTAATGGTTCAGGACTGTGCAGTGTTTTGTTCTGTTGTACATAGGGTCTCTGTGAGTTGGAGTCAACTTGATGGAACAATAACATCAAACCAGTACTCTGAGGAAATAAGCATGTTTCTTTCTCTGAAGAATCTTCTGGAACATTGAACATCTGTATCCATAAGCAAAGTCCAGTCCAGAGCAAGCCATTGACTTGCCTGTTGTTTGTATGAGCTCACAGTGTTCATTTTTCTCCTCATTTAGTTGGATTCTGGTCTGCTCATCCCAAGCCATCTGTTTTGGTTCACTAACAGAAAATACCACAAATGGATAGCTTTAACAAACAAGGATTTATTGTTAGAGCTCCATTGACACTCATGACCACACCACACACCAGAGTACCCAACAGGAGATTTTATTAAAGAGGAGAAAGGGCGCCTGCACCGAGGAAGGACAGAAGAAGAAGAAGAAGAGGAAGAAGAAAGAAAGAGGAAGAAGGGAAGAAGAGAGAAGAGCAGGGGAGACGGTGGTCTTATATAGACCTGGGGTTAGGAGGTTGTACATCAGAGCTGGGGGAAGGGGTCTTAACCTATCAGAAGCTGTGTTGCCTTTTAAAATTTGCACCTTGCAGGAAGCTCAGTTTCAACTTCCTTTAACTGATTTATGACCTTGGGTGGGGCAGCAGGGCATGAAGAAGAACCCGGAAGAGCCACGCAAGGTGTTGTGGCATATCTCTAACATTTATTGTCTTACAAGTTAGGAAGCTTAAAGTCAGAGTTCAGAGTGCTGGCTCTCATGGCTGGTGAAGTCCTCTCAACCTTGAGCTTCAGCTCTGCCTCTTGTTCCTACCCATAGGAACTGGAGGTATCTTTTTACTCAGACATCTGCTGGCTCTTCAGATTTACAAGCCCAAGGTTGGCAAGTAAAATGACACAGGCCCAAGATTAGCAGACAACATGGCAGGCCACTCACTGATGACTCAGCCAAATGCTGGATCCAGATGTGTCAAGAAGCTCAAGACCTTTCTCAAAGGGTCTTCTATATACTAGAAGCAGACCACATCTCTAAGGCAGCCACTCAGCTTCTAACAGTAGATCCTACTAACAAATTGATTATCAGTCTTACCATGTGAAATCCAACTGCTTAGTCACTCAAAACCAGGCCTAGCCAAGTTGACATATAACCTTAACTACCACACCATCCAGACTAGGTTATTGGGCACTGTCCGAAAGCCTGGGTCTTCACCTACCTCCCTGCACTTCAGACCAGCCATCACTTCTCTGTCTTTCATCTTTAGTTTCTATGGGCTAAGTCAGTACCTGTAGCCTCAGGAGCCCACATATCTATCTGCACTGATCAGAGCAGCTAATCCTACTTTCTTGTGACTAACCTCTGTGGGCTGGGTCCTTGGTATCAAAGTCAGCCTATTTCTTCATTATTGCACCTCCTCATTTCAACTTAGAGTCCATGTGTTCACCATAAGTGAACATACTAGGCTGTCCACTCACTGGTTCACTTTAATGACCAATCTTGGGTTTAATTTTTTCTCATGGGCCATGAATTTCCTGACTCAGTGTATCTAAGGAGAAACCTGTTTATTAAAAAAACAAACCAGTCTTTTTGTTTTGTTTTCTCTGCGGGTCCTCTCTTCAAATGCAAATTTCCTGTTCTCTCAGCAGTTCTGGGTAAGTCTACATGTGTTACCAGATGCAGATTTTCTGGGTGGAACTCAAGTTTTTTATCCAAGCCTGCAATGCTCTACATAGGGCTAATGCTTTGAAACAAAAAGACTGTATTTCTTCTGGGCAAATCCTACTTCCCCTTTTAGCACATTGGTTAACTATTGGTGGAAGGTTGGTTTACATGCTCTCTGTAATCTGTAATACCATTGTTCATTTCTAACATGCAAAAAACTTAAGAAAAACTTTTCAATATTCATAAAACATCCAAATAAAATACCCAAATACACAACCCTTTTTAAAAATTCCAATTTTACCTTCTTTTCTCTCTGACACTTTTTTCCCATTCATAACCGTATGGCCTTGGGTTTCTGACTGGGTAGAATTAGAATTCTCAGCCCACTATCAGTGATCTCCTTTTATCAGTCTGGCTCTTGCTTCAAGCGACTGAAGGTGTGGCTTTTCTCTCTTAGCTGCAGTATAACATCTCTTAACATTCTTTTCTTCCATTACAGGTAACAAGATCGGAAGTGCACGTATTACTGCCTTGGAGTCCAATCTGACTCATAGTAACCCCTCCTTGGGTTTCTGAGGCAAAATCTCTACAGAAGTAGATTGCCCAGTCTTCCTTCTGAGGAGTGGCTGGTGGGTTTGAACTGCCAGCCTTCTGGTTAGCAGTCAAATGCGTTAGGCACTACTCAACCAGGCTTTCAGATCAAAACTAACCATCTAATAATCAAAAATTTAACTTCCCATGCCCCTTCCTTCTTTCTCTTAGAAAGTTGTATACTTTGTTGAGCTTCGAGCCATTGTTACAAATCTCACTCCTAACACCACCTACAAAAAGGGTTTGGAGGTGACATCCTGCTACTTCTTCTTACTTCATAAGTGGGGAGGAGGATACAGAACAACATCAACAGCCTACAACTGATTTCTGTTAGGCAGAGACCAGCCATGCTGCTACCTTCTAACCTTTTTACCAATTTTGATACCAACCCCTCCCATGGCACTCTGCTTCTCTGCTGGGTTTGATAATTTGTTGCAGTGGCCACACAGCATTCACAGACAGTACTCATGATTATGAGGTTTATTAGGGGAATAACAGGTTACAATTTAGAATCAGAAACAAGTCAGGATACAAGTTCTTCAGTCAGGACTGCTGCTTCTCAGCCATAGCATGGACACTTCTCTATGATCTCTGCCTCTGTTCTGCTCAGGGCAGTATTACAGAGTTTTTTAGCATTGCTGATAGGTGCCCAAAGAGGAACCTTTCACCAGCAAGACACCTGCCTAAAGACACTTATCCTTCTTGCTCTGTGGGCCAGGAAGTTCACTGCTCTGTGTCATGACAGTCTCTTGGATCAACTGCCTTTGGTGCTATTGTCTCTCTTCCATCATCTCAGCACAGCAATCTTGAGTCCAAGGATGCTTCATTCCTAGTTCTTTTTTCTTAATGACCATGGGATTCTCCCTTTCTGCTTCTGAGTTGGCTGATTTTAAGCCTAGAAAGACATTAAAACCAACTAATCCCCATTTTAGAGTTCCTTACACCTTATTTCCATGGTTTCACTGCCACAAGGGTACCTTGCACCTTTTTCACATTATTAGCAAGTTTTCCAGTCCCCCTGATGGACTGGACCACAAGCACCTCATATTTACATGGTTACCTCATCACATGAGAGTCACAAAGACCATGACTAGAAGAGCCATCAGAAGTAATTCACTGCACTCAGAATATCTCTGGTAACAGCTCAGAATATCTGCAGTGATTAGGACCCTCAAATCCACCCACAGCTTTCAAACCATACACATATGTAGAATTGTTGTTATGTTGTTAGGTGCCATTGAGCTCACTCTGACTCATAGAGACACTATCTACAATGGAACAAAGCAATGCCTGCTTCTGTGACAGTCTCAAAACTGTGTTTTACCTGAGATTATTACAGCCACTGTATCAGTCCATCTTGTTGAGGATTTTCACCTTTTTTGCTGACCTTCCACTTTACCAAGGATGATATACTTCTCCAAGGAATGGTCCCTTCTGACAACATGACCAAAATGCAAGAGACAGAGTCTGGCTGTTCTTGCTTTTAAGGAGCATTCCAGCTGCACTTCTTCCAGGACAGATTTGTTAGTTCTTTCAGCAGGCCATGGTACTTTGAGCATTCTTTGCCAGCACCACAACTCAAAAATATCAACTCTTCATCACTCTTCCTTATTGCTTGTCCACCTCTCACATGCATATGAGACAATTGAAAATATCATGGCTTGGGTCAGGAGCATGTTAGTCTTCAGGGAGGTATCTTTGCTCTTCAGCACTTTAAAGAGGTCTTTTGCAGCAGATTTGCCCAATGCTATATGTTGTCTGATATCTTGACTGCTGATTCCATTGGTGTTGTAGAACCAGGTAATATGAAGTCTTTGACAACTTCAGTCTTTTCTCCATTTACTATGATGCTGCTTATTGGTCCAGCTATGAGGACGTTCGTTTTCTTTATATTGAGGTGTAATCCACACTGCAGACTGCAAACTTTAATCTTCATTAGTAAGTGCCGCAAGTCATTCTCACTTTCAGCAAGCAAAGTTGTGTCATCTGCATATCTCAAGTTATTAATGATTCTTTCTCCAGTCCTGATGTCACATTCTTCTTCATGTGGTCCAGCATCCAGATTGAATAAGTATGGTGGGAAGGATACAACTCTGACACAATCCCATCCTAATTTTAAATCATGCAATATCCCTTTGTTCTGTTCTAATGACAGCCTCCTGGTCTATGTACAAGTTCCTCATTAGTACAATTAAGTGTTCTGGAATTCCCATTTTTCTCATTGTTATCTACAATTTGTTATGATCTACACAATTGAATGCCTTGATGTGGTCAGTAAAACACAAGTAAACATCTCTTTGGTATTGTTTATTTTT
>NW_006922779.1:161501-174772 GCF_000298275.1 Orycteropus afer afer
CCTTCCTTCTGAGGAGTGGCTGGTGGGTTTGAACCGCCAGCCGTCTGGTTAACAGGCAAGTGTCTTAGCCACTATGCTACCAAAGCTCCAGTCAGTTGACTAGGTAGCTGTCTTCTGTATTTCTTGGCATAGCTGAGATGCCTCCAGCGGCACATCCATTTGTTGAAACAACTCAGTGGGTATTCCCACTGGAGCCTTGTTTTTTGCCCCAGTTCCTTCAGTGCATCTTTGACTTCTTCCTTCAGTATCATTGGTTCCTGATCATATGCCACCTCCTGAAATGGATGATCATCTTCCAATTCTTTTTGTTACAGTGACTGTGTATATTCCTTCCATCTTGTTGTGATGTTTCCTGCATCATTCAACATATTGCCCATGGAATCTTTCAGTATTGCAATTTGAGGCTTAAGGTTTTTTTTTTTTTTTTTCATTTCTTTCATCTTGAGGAATGCTGAGTGTGTTTTCCCTTTTAGTTTACTAACTCCAGGTCTTTGCACATTTTATTATAAAAATTGAGTTTGTTTTCTCAAGCTGCTCTTTGAAATCTTCTGTTCAGTTCTTTTATTTTGTCATTCGTCCATTTGCTTTAGCTACTCTTCGCTCTGTGGTAATATTCAGAGTCTCTTCTGACATCCCTTTTGGTCTTTTCTTTCTTTTCTGTCTTTTTAATGACCTTTTGCTTTCTTCATGGATGTTGTTCTTGATGTCATCCCACAATTCCTCTGATTTTCAGTCATTGGTATTCAGTGCATTAAATATGTTGTTTAGATGATCTCTAAATTCAGAATGGATATGAACAAGGTTATATTTAGGCTCTTGTGGACTCATCCAGACAGCAAGGTGGCCTGGATGCAAAAGGACCCTTGCAGAGGTCTCACTTGGGGGATACTCAGTTCCCTGAAGAGTAGTATTCTTTTCCAGACACTATATCCTGGCTGAAGAGCTCTGGTAGCATAGTGCCTAAGGGACTTGACTGCTAATCCAGAAGGCTGGCAGTTCAAACCCACCAGCTACTCCTTGGAAGGAAGATGGTGCAATCTACTTTCATAGTGATAATGCCTAAAAAACCCAAGGAGGGGTTGCTATGAGTTGGGTCCAACTCGATGGCGGCACATAACAACAACAACAACATCATATCCTGGCTGGCTTCCCAATGCTGTGGCCTCAATTCCTAGTGAGGAGCTTGCATGCTGGTTGTTTTTGAAGGTACTGCCAGGTTTTTGTGACTATGCAAACAATTCATGTTTCTAGCAGGAAACTCAATGAATATAAAAGGGCACATGTAGCTACCCAGAGCTGAATCTGGCATCATCCCACCACTAGAGATGGCATAGGAATGTTTCAGAGGTTACCGTCTCTCTCTCTTTACCCCTCTCTCTCTCTCTCTGTATGTGTGTGTGTGCAAATCAAAATGTAGATCATGCACATTGCATTGTGAAACTCAGTTTTTTTTTTCAAGTATACTCTACCAGTCACTTTTTTCTGTGTTGTGGAACCTTCTTTTAATGATTGTGTTCCCTTTCACTGATTTATTCCCATATTTTAAATAGCATGACTTCCACCTGGCCTTTGAAATCTGATTTATTTATTTTATTTTTAATTTAATGCTTTATTTTATTTACAAGCAGACCATCAGATCTTTCTTCTGAGGCTCTCCTGGGTGAGTTTTGACCACCAACCTTTTGCTGAGCAGCGGAACACTTAATTATTTGCATCATCACAGAAACTTATGTAGACCATTTGACTCTAAATAAATAAATACAGTTGTAAAATTGTTGATAATCTTTTCCATTTTTGAAATTTTTTTCTTAATGTAAATAATATGCATACTATTATATATATATATTAACAGTCAAGTTAATTTAGATTCATGGCAACCCAGTGGGACAGAGTAGAACTGTCCCACAGGACTTTCTAAGCTGTATTCTTTACAGGAGCTCCCAAAGAGACACAGGGTGGGTGGGTTAAAACCATCTGTGGTTTTGGTTACCAATCGGGTATTTAACCATTGCACCACTGAGGCTCCTTAGGAAAAACCATTGTTGATATCTTAATCTATTTCCCCAAGTTTCCCCTATAAGTGACGCCAAATGCCCATTAGCCTTCTTTTTTGTTCTGTTATGGCTATTTCTCTCCCCAATTTGAGATGCTAACCTAAGTATCTTCTCAGTACATAGCTTTGAAAATTGTAGCTGGCACATTTAGATCACACAGTGCTTAGTGTCAGGCAACAGAACTTTAGAATCCTGGGTCCCTGGGTGTTGTTGAAGTTGTGTCTCTTCTGAGTTGCATTTTCAAACCTCTAAAGGTATGATCATAAGAGCAGTGGTTGTGTTCATCTCTCAGGGTGGTGACAGTGAAATCACATCAACCAGATAAACTTGTAGCACTGTGCCTCTTCCCTGGAATCCAACCCCTGGACTATATTGTACTCTAAAATCATCTGAATTCTCCACATGTGTTGGAAGCATGGTATTGACAAAGAATACTGAGTATACTGCAGACTGACAACATACAGTTAGGATACTTCTTAGAGGTGAGGCCAGTGACCCTTTGGCTTACTTCCTTTGGACACGTCTTCAGAAAAGACCATTTGTTGGAGAAGGACATCACAGTTGGTAACACAGAGGGCCAGCAGACAGGAGGGAAATACTCAGTGAGATGGGTGACACAGTGACCACATCAGTGGACTCTGACGTAGAGGTGGTGCAGCAGTAGGCAGCGTTTCTTTCAACGATACAGAAGGTCACCTGACTTGATAGCAGTTACAACAACAGCATTGTTCTGGTTACCTAGTGCCACTCTGACAAGAATATACCACAGACGGGATGGCCTTAACAGCAGGAGTTTATTCTCTTAGTTTGGAGGCTTTAAGTCCAAGTTCAAAGTGCCAGGCTGTAGGGGCTGGGTGAAAGCCACTCAGCATTGAGCTTCAGCTCTGCCTCCAGTGCCTGGCCCACTGAAGCTAGAGGCTTTTCTTTACTCAGACAGCTGCTTACTGCTGAGACTGCCAAGCCCAGGGTTGACAAATAAAAAGGCACCCTCCCAATATTACCAAATCACATGGCAGGCCATTAATTCAAGTCCATTGTAAGTTCCAAGGTCAACAGAGCATGACAGGCTGCTGAACAATGACACAGCTACATGCAGGGTCCAAGCATGATGTAAGCTAGAGACTATCCCCAAGGCTTTTCCCTACGTACAAGAAGCAGACCACATTCCAAATGCAGCTTCTCAGCTGATTGCCAGTGTCATCATGGGGAATTACTGCCAGCTGCCTAGGCACTCAACCAGGCCCAACCAAGTTGACATACAATCTGAACTACCACAAGCATTATGTGTACCATGATTTGTTTAATCCTGCTGCTATTGGACAAGAACATGTCCCAACAGCTACACATTGGCTTAAAATGTCCCTCAGATAGCATGGTCCTGAGGCAGATTTTAGAACAGGTGAATTTTGATAGAATACATAAACCTTAAAATTCTTGTCTGCAACAGGCCACTGACTGTGAAATAAAAGTAAACGTATATCTAAATAGAGAAAAGCATAGTGGATGAAGCACTACAGGAAAGGAGGAGCTGGGATATAGAAGTCAGCCAGGGATTTGTCCACTTCCAGGAAGCAACACTGAGAAAAAGTGCCTTTTGAATGAACTCATTTTGAGCCAGGCCTCCAGCTGCTCTGATGCACAGCCCATAAGTCTGCATGGAGACATATCCCCCCAGGCCTGCGCCTCTTCCTCATGCTTAATTTAAGCAGTGAATTTTTCCAGCACAGATGACACTTGTAGCAGAAACAAGGAGAAGAATGTTCTTAACGCCCCTTTAGAGACAAAGGACTTGTGTCAAAGATCTTTTACTAATGGGCACATTATTAAAAGAGAACTCTTAACCTGAAAGGCGTTCAGAGTTCTATGGTACCTCCCTCCTTAAGTTGTGGAGCAGAGTGCTCCCTTTAACAAATGTGCGCTTATTTCCTGTTTCCAGACAGCTCCTTCTCCTCTTAGTGATGGTAGTAGTGGTGTTAGGTGCCATCAAATTGATTCCAACTCATGCTGACCCTAAGTGACAGAGTGCCCTATAGGGTGTTCTAGACTGTAATCTTTACTGACGCAGATTGGCTGGTTTCTGGTGAAGCCTTAGGATGGGTTCAGACTATCAACCTTTTGGTAAGCAGCTGCGCACTTAACCATTGCACCACCAGGGCTTTTGTTGGTAAGATACATCTCCACCATGTCTGTTGACTCCCAGTACCAATCCTGAATGTATTCTTGTGACTCTTATTTTTTAAGAGAAGTAAATAGCCACTAAGAGGTAAGTTTGTTTTGGGGTGGGAGTACGCCTCTCTCATCACCCAGAGAATGATAGCACATTAAATACTACACGAATACACTAAAGAAAATGAAACTCTTAACAACCGTTTTGTGGAGGGCAATGTGAATGGCTGGGAGCTTTGTGACTTTGAGAATCCTGTGGTGCAGAGTCCTGTGGACACACATGGCATCACCGAGAGTAGGATGGACTCAAGAACAGATGGGTCTGAGGAATGTGTGTCTGGAAGACCTTGGTGATACAAACAGTTCATTCGTTTGGCTGCTGACCAAAAAGGTTGGCAGTTCCCGACCACCCTGGGGCACCTCTGAAGAAAGATCTGGCAGTATGCTTCTGGAACACCAGCCACTGAAAACTTGTATTGAGTATAAGTCCTAAGACCTCAAATCAACTTCATTGAAAGCGTCGGGCATCACTGCTAGGGAAAGAAAAGAAACACAGTTGCACTAATTACAACAACTCGTTTTCCACTCCTGCTTGGATGAAGGAGGATCAGTGCCACAAGAGTGCTCTTATGTTTTAGAATAGGACAGGTGAGAGTATTCACCAGGCTTGGAGAACTCCACTGGACTGGAACATGGACACATGCACCACATGGATTTGAAAGAGGAAAGCATCTGTTCGCCCTTCCTGTCCTGAGGGTTGCAAAGTGTTGCTGCACATCTGAAGTCACCAGTTCAGTGTCATGAGGAAATGAGCCCATCGCCAGAGCTGCCATGGGCTGTATGCACTCAGGCTCAGTCCTGAGGCCTATCAGGTTGCTCTTTGGGGATTTTCAGAGTGAGCTGGGAGAGAGGAAGAGTTGACATGGACAGAGTGAAGGAAGAGTCTCACCTGGCTGTGAAGACTGACATGAAATAATTTCATCCTCACCACCTCTCCCTCGTACCAGGCCACTTGCCGCCAAGTTGACTGTAACTCATGACTGTGTGTGTGTGAGAGAGAGACAGAGAGAGAAGGAGAGAGAGAGAAAATTGTGCTCCATAATGTTTGCAATAGCTGGGGTATTTGAAAGTAGATTGCCAGGACTTTGTTCAGAGGTGCCTCTGGTGGACTTGGACCTCTAATCCTTTGGGGTTAGCAGCCGAGTACAGGAACCATTTGTACCACCCAGGGACTCCAGATACACATTGCTCAGACCAGCTGTTGCTGAGTACATTCCAACTCCTGGGGACCCCATGTGTGTCCAAGTAGGACTGACTTTTCAGAATTAGATCTCTAAACTTTTCTCCCAAGGTGTCTCTGGATAGACTTGAATCTCCAAATTTTGCCTAGCAGCCAAATGTGTTCACTGCAGCCCTGAGACTCCAGACTTAGCTCCCAGAATTCTCACCAAGTGTTTGCTGATCTTCCAGGTCCTTCTAGCTGCTCTGATGTAGTGTTTTCTGTTGGGAAATATGAACACTGGATTCTCTCTAACTCTTGTGTGTGTTTAATCTAATTATCTAATAATGTAATCACATAATTACAAGCTATAACTTAAATCAAACATTACTTACCTTCATGTATGTAACAATCTTATTTTCTTCAGTATATTCATCTTAAAAATTAATGCAGTACAGATTGTGTATGTATGTGTGTGTGTGTCTTTCCAGAAAGGCAGTGACATTGACATGTACAGTTAGTGAGCTCTCCTCAGTGATGTCTCTTCTCAGGGCTATGTATGTCCTGTCAGAAAAGTGTCTGTAGCCTTTATGGTTTAAATCTGGAACCTTTTGTGAATGAAAGGTAAAGATGATGAGTCATTTCTCCAGGCACACAAGTGTGATCCAGACCAAGTAGTCACACTGCCCAGGGGTGCCAACATCACTGCAGTCCACTTAGTCACCTTCTGCAGTGTTGGCACAACTACTTTGTGTCTAGGCCAGTTGCTCTGTCTACATGCACTTTTTTTTTTTTTTTTTTTCAATTTTGATTTGGGTGAAAGGTTACAGAGCAAATTCACTTTCTGTACAGCAGCTCACATACTCTTTGTTTCATGACATTGACGGCAATCTCCCACAATGCAGCAGTTACCCATAGTTCCCTGTTCCCTATGTCCTTCTCTCCTATGCACTACTGTCTCCTGAGGTGTCTCCCTGTGTATTCACAGCTCTTATTTTCTCCCATGGCTGATCTCTCCAAGGAGTGCATTGACCTCAGCTGCATACACTTTGGAATTCCATTTGTGCTCGTTGTCAGTCTGGTGAATCCAATGCATAAGGGAGCATCCCAAATGGAAAGCCAGTGGAGCATTTCCATTCTGTTGCCCTGGATGTGGCTACTTGAGTTTGCTTTGTACCTTACTGTATCTTGGACTTGTAAAATATACCATGGTTGGTAGTCTGTTATGGAAACGTTTAACGTTGGGGCCAATGTTTATAAAATGTATCTATTTAATTATAAATTTTTTATATTTAATGACACTGTATAACTCAAATAAAACAGTGTTTACCTTCATGTGTGTAACATCTTTGTATTACTTTCTTTGTTTCAAAAATGAATGCAGTTTAAAAAATTTGTACAGATACATGTTGTTGTTTTTGTTGTGTGCCATCGAGTTGGACCTGACTCATGACTCATAACCCCTCCTTGGGTTTCCGAGGTGGTATCACTTATGAAAGTAGATTGCCCAACCTTCCTTCTGAGGAGAGGCTGGTGGGTTTGAACTGCCAGCCTTCTGGTTAGCAGTCAAGTGCCTTAAGCACTACGCTACCAGAGCACCCATAGATACATACACACACATATATATAGATATATGCACATACAGTGTTTCAAAATGCTTTTTCTGTTTTTCTCTCTCTTTCCCACAGAGAGTGGCCTCCACTTCATAGGGACCTCATTGCTGTGAGGTGAGGCTAAGATGAGCGTAACCAGTGACAAGGTGAACTTTTTGGTGTATCGGTATCTCCAGGACTCAGGTACATGGCTGGCTTTGTCAGCAGGAAGTGTATGTTCAACGTGCTGTGTGGAGATGCTCAACCATTCGCCACAAAGTAGGCTATAGCAAACAGGAAGCTGAGAACATTATTTGTTGTTGTTGAAAATAACACAGCAGAGTACATACCAGTTCAACAGTTTCTACATGCACAGTTCTGGAGCATTGATTACATTTTTTGAGTTGTGTAACCTGTTCTCACCCTCCTTTTACAAACTGTTCCTCCCCCATTAACATTAAATCACTAAGTTAATGTCCCCCCTAAGTTCCTTTCTGACCTTTCAAGCTGCTATTGTCAGTTTGCACCCATGCAGATAATTCTTAAAAGGTTGTAGTGGGCAAGGGAGAGTTTGTTTATGAATTAAGCTAAACTTTTTGTTCTGGTTAGGAGCTTTGCTAGCTTAGTGCAGGAATTTATTCTTTCACAGTTTGGAGGCTTTAAGTTTGAGTTCAAAGTGCTGGCTTTAGGGGCTGGGTGAAAGCCCCTCAACCTTAGACTTAGCTCTGCCTCCTATTCCTGGCCCACTGAAGGTAGAGGCTTTTCTTCACTCAGGTAGCTGCTGGCTGCTGAGACTGACAAGCCCAAGGTTGACAAGTAAAAGGCACAGTCTCAATGTTACCAAACCACACAGCAGGCCATTAACTCAAGTCCATTGAAAGACCCAAGTTCTGTAGAGCATGGCAGCATGCTAAACAATGAAACAACTACATACAGGGTTCAAGTATGCCATAAGATAGAGACCATTCCCAAAGCTGCTTCTTATATATGGCAAACAGACCACATACCCAAAGCAGCTCTCAGCTGCTGTAATCAATTCCACCGTGGAGTTAATTACCGATCTCACCATGGTGAATAACTACATCCAGCTGCCCAGCCACTTACGTGGCCAGCTAAGTTGACATGCAGACTTAACCATCACACTATTGTTTGTTTCAAAGACTTCCAGGGATATTTCTGGTTTAAGATTTAAAAATTATCTCAGAATGGTAGTTTTGGGGCTTCCTCCAGCCTGCATAATGCCTGAATGTCTGTATTCTATACAAATTTGAAATTCTGTTCTGTATTTCTTCCCCTTTTCATGGTGTTTCTTATAGATAGATTCTTTGATGAAAACCAGGGCTTTGAACAAGTACTTTGTGGTTCAAACATGGCTAATGACGTGAATCCAGAATGGATCCAAATTAGTAAAATGTGGGTATACTGGAATGGGAAAAATTACAGTTGCTAGTCTGCTAGAAACGTAATCTCCCTCTTAGAAAAACAAGAGCAGTGTGCACATTGCATAGCAACCAAATCTCTTGACCAGCAGCAGTGGAAACAGTGGTGCCTGACCCAAAGCCAGCAGCCTGCCATGCCACTTCAACTCTATGTTGCTCTCCACAGTCCAGACAGTAACCCAGTCTCCTGCATCTTGCTTCTGAATGGGCTCCTGATACCTCTTTTGAGTCTCTCATTCCAGGTCTTTGACTTGTAAATTTTCCTGTTCTGATTATCATTCAGTATATTGGGTCTGTTCTACTTTTGTTGTGTTGGCCATGACTGAATTGGTTCAAAGCCCTGAAAAAATGCTCCGTAATGATACCTAGGGTCTGCCTTGACCACTGTACCCTTCTATCTCATGGGAAAACTGTCTTAGTAAGAGTATTTACAAGGAGAGAATGTTCCAGACCATCCCATCCCATCCCAGAGGTGGAGTGCAGGATGGTATTTTTCCTCCTGTGACATTCTTCAGATGAAATCAGACTGAAGTTAGTCTTGTGGTGGAGGTGGAAAGGGGTGGATGCAGCCTGGGTCACAGGGAGGGCATTTGTGGCTGGTGTGTATATATGAACCTGTTAGATTTAGCAATAATGCGTGAATTTGTCTCCCACCCACACTGGTTGAGCTCCCAGTTCCTGTACCCATAAATAGGACCCTACGAAACTTCTGCTTATGACCAAGTAGATTAGGTTAGGGTCAGTAGCCACAAGGTCAACCAAACCAGCTTGGGCCTTGTGTGTGACAGCTACCATTCTTGATAAGGCCTGACTTTGACAGTGAACAGGGACATTCCAGGTATAAGTCTTGTGACATAGCCAAGCCTTGGCTCCCTCGTTACAGAATACTGAAGTTTCCGCAAGCAGTGGACCTTAGTGCAGTTTAGAGAAGCACTAGGGGTGTTTTCTTAAAATAATTAAGACCTAGGTTACAGATGCCTGCCTTACAGGCCCCCTGTGCTTGCACTTGAATGTCATGTACATTTACCCTCACTTTGAAACAATTGAAGCAGCCCCTACTCACAACAAATTCTGCATCACCATCACCTTCACTTTCTGCAAGTGTGCTTTGAAATCATTGAAAAGGCTTTATTCCTTTTCTTTCATTAAAACCAAACCAAAAAACCCACTGCCATCGTGTTGATCCTCATTCATAGCAACCCTACAGAACACAGTAGAACTTCCCATAGGGTGTGCAAGGCTGCAAATCTTTATGGAAGCACATTGCCTCATATTTCTCTCACAGAGCAGCTCATACAGCTGGTGAGTTGGAATTCCTTGTCTTTTGGTTAGCAGCTGAATGCCTACACCAGTGTGCCACCAGCGTTCCTCTTTGCACTAATTGGTGGTGTTAGGTGCTGTTTAGTTGTCTCCAGCTCATAGCGATCCTGTGTACAGCAGAATGAAAAATTGTCTGGTCCAGTGCCAGCTCTGTCATCCATGCTAAACCTGAGCCCATCATTGCAGCCTCTGTGTCAACCCACCTCATTGAGGGCCTTCCCCTCTTTTGTTGACCTTCCACTTTACCAAGCATGATGTCCTTCTCCAAGGAATGGTCTCTTCTTATATGACCAAAGTAGGTGAGATGAAGTCTGGCCATTCTCACTTCCAAGGGACATTCTAGCTGCACTTCTTCCAGGACAGATTTGTTAGTTCTTTTAGCTGTCCATGGTACTTTCAGCATTCTTCAGCAACACCACAACTCAAAAGCATTTACTCTTCTTCATTCTACCTTATTCATTGTACAGCTCTCACATGCATATGAGGTGACTAAAAATACCGTGGCTTGGGTTAGGTGTAACTTAGTCTTCAAGGAGGCATCTTTGCTCTTCAGCACTTTAAAGTGGTACTTCACAGCTGATTTGCTCAGTGCTATACGTCGTCTGATATCTTGGCTGTTGCTTCCATTGGTGTTGGTTGTAGAACCAAGTAATATGAAGTCTTTGACAACTTTAGTCTCTCTTTTCTCCATTTATCATGATGCTGCTTATTGGTCCAGTTGTGAGGATTTTTGTTTTCTTTATGCTTAGGTGTAATTCATACTTGCAGACTGTATCTTCAACCTTCATCAGTAAGTGTTTCAAATCATCCTCACTCTCAGCAAGCAAAATTGTGTCATCAGCATATTGCACGTTGTTAATGAGCCTTCCTCCAATCCTGATGCCATGTTCTTCTTTGTATAGCCCAGCTTCTCAGATTATGTGCTCAGCATACAGATTGACTAAGTATGGTAAAAAGATGCTACCCTGACACACTCCTTCTTGATTTTGAACCATGCAGTGCACCCTTGTTCTGTTAAAATGACAGCCTCCTGGTCTGTGTACAGGTTCCTCATGAATACAGTTGTGTGTTGTGGAATTCCCATCCTTCTCAGTGTTATCCACAGTTTGCTATAATCCACACAATCTAATGATTTTGCATAGTCAATAACACACAAGAAAACATCTTTCTGATATGCTTTGCTTTGAACCAAGATCCATCTGACATCAGCAATGATATCCATTGTTTTACATCCTCTTCTGAATCCAGCTTGCATTTCTGGAAGTTCTGTCAGTATACTGCTGCAATTGCTTTTGAATCAGTAAGATTTTACTTGCATGTGATATTAAGGATACTGTTGGATGATTTCCACCTTTTGTAGATCACCTTTCTTTGGAATGGGTACAGATAATATATCTCTTCCAGTCAGTTGACCAAGTAGCTGTTTTCCAAATGTCTTTGCATAGCAAAGGGAGTGCTCTAGTGTGGCATGCATCTGTTGAACATCTCAGTGGGTATTCTTTCAATTACTGGAAACTTCTTTTTCCCCATTTCCTTTAATACAGCTTTGACTTTTTCCTTTAGTAACGCACATTCTTGATCATATGCCATCTCCTGAAATGGATTAACATTGGCCAGTTCTTTTTGGAACAGTGGCTGTGTTTTCCTTCCATCTTCTTTCGATGTTTCTTGCATCATTCAACATATTGCCCATGGAGTCTTTCAGTGTTGCAATTTGAGGCTTAAAAATTTTTTCCTGTTCTTTCAGCTTGAGAGATGCCAAGCATTTTTCCATTTTGTTTTCTCCTCCAGGTCTTTGCACATTTCATTACAATAATTGACTTTGTCTTCTCGAGCTGCTCTTTGAAATTTTCTATTCAGCTTCTTTATCCTGTTGATTTTTCCATTTGCTTTAACTACCCTTAATTCAAGGGCAGGTTTCAGAGCCTCGTCTGAAATCCATTTTGGTCTTTTCTTAACTTTCCTGTCTTTTTAATGACCTTTTGCTTTCTTCATGGATGATGTTCTTGATGTCATTGCACAATTACTCAGGTTTTTGGTTACTGGTGTTCAGTGCATCAAATCTGTTCTTTAGATGCTCTAAATTCAGGAGGGATATATTCAAGATCATGTTTTGGCTCTTATGGACTTGTTTTCATCTTTAGCCTGAACTTGTGTGTGAGCAGTTGATGGTCTGTTCCCACAATCAGCTCCTGGCATTGTTTTGGCTGAAGATACTGAGCTTTTCCATAGTTTCTTGCCACAGATACGGTCAGTTTGATTACTGTGTACTCCATCTGGTGAAGTCCACATGTATAGCTGCCGTTTGTGTTGTTGAAAAAGGTATTTGCAATGAATAAGTCACTGGCCTTACAAAATTCTGTCATGCAATTTCCAACATTATTTCTATCATCAAGGCCAAATTTTCCAAATTACCAGTGATTCTTCTTTGTTTCCTACTTTCACATTCCAATCATCAGTGATAATCACAACTTGATTGCATGTTTGGCCAAATTCAAACTGTAGAAGTTGGTAAAAATCTTCAATTTCCTCATTTTTGGTGGTTGATGCATAAATTTGGATAATAGTAGTATTAACTGGTCTTCCCTTGTAAACATATGGATATTGTCCTATCACTGACAGCACTGTACTTCAGGACAGATCTTGAAACATCCTTTGCATTGATGAATGACAGCATAGTAGATCATATGGTTGTCTTATTCAAAATGGCCAAAACTGGTCCTTCCAGCTCACTAATGCCTAGGATATCAATCTTTAAACATTCCATTTCAGTTTTGACAACTTCCCATTTTCCTAGATTCATATTTCGTACATTCCATGTTCCAATAATTAATGGATGTTTACAGCTGTTTCTCCTTAGTTTGAGTCATGCTACATCAGCATATGGAAGTCTGGAAAGCTTTACTTTATCCATAGCATTAAAGTCAGTTTTACCTTGATGACGCAGCTCTTTTCCCATAGTATTTTGAGTACCTTCCATAGAGCTCATTTTCCACCACTGTATTGGCCAGTGTTTCAGGGCTATTTGGAAAGTTGCCCAGTAAGGCATAATACAGTGTTTCTCTGCTATTCATAAGTTTTTCTCTGGCCAATTCTTTGAGAAGTGGATGGCTTCTTCCTTCTTCTGAGTCTGTCTCAGTCTGGAAGCTCCACTGAAACCTGTTCACCATGGGCAACCCTACTAGCATTTGAATCACCAGTATTACAGCCTCCAGCTTCCCAGCAACACACAAGCTACCACAGTATGCTAAATTGACAGAGAAGTTCTTCTTGTTTAGCTATTCCAAATCTCTCTGCCCATTTCCTGGCCTACCCTTACCTGAATCGGTTCCATGGTCCCTGCTGCTTCCTTGCACTAAAGTAAGGCTCAGTAAGAATCATCTACACCTGTTCTTGTTGTTATGTTGTTAAGTGCCGTCGAGTCGTTTCCGACTCATAGCGACCCCATGCACAGCAGAACGAAACACTGCCCGATCCCGCA
>NW_006922779.1:175387-179329 GCF_000298275.1 Orycteropus afer afer
TGAGATGTAATCCATACTGCAGACTGTATTCTTCAACCTTCATCAGTAGGTGCCTTAAGTCATCCTCACTTTCAGCAAGCAAAACCTGTTCTTACTTACCCTCAAATTCAACTTAAAGACATGTTGGGAATGGATCTCATTTATAACTTTAGAACTGCCTGTACTTAAGAGACTTAGTTGTTGTTTTTAAAAAAACAAAATAAAACAAAAACCTGATTTCTTAAGGAGAAACTCTTTTATGATTGTGTTACTTATACATATAACAAAACATTTGCCATTTTAACAACTTTTACACATACAGTTTCCATGACATGCATCGTATTCATTGGCTTGTGCCACCATCACAGCTATCCATTTCCAGATTTGTTTTTCACCCATAACAGAAGCTCAGTGTCCCATAAGTGATAATGAGTGCCCCTTCCTTCCCACTCACCAAGGGGTAACCACAATAAACTCTCATCTTTATACACTTGTCTTTTCTCAGTGCTTCATGTAAACAGGATCATATAATATTTATCCTTTTGTGATTGACTTCCTTCCCTCAGGATCATGTCTTCAATATTTTCCAGACTATGTAAATGAGGTGACTTTCACCTACTAAAAGGAGCTCTTGGTGAGTCATTTAGTTGCTTATCAGTATGTCATTGATTCAAATCCATCAGCTGCGGGAGGAAAGTAAGGCAATCTACTTTCATAAATATTTGCAGTCTTGAAAACACAGTGGATCACTGCGAATTGGAAATGACTAGATGGCAATTTTTTTTTTTTTTGCTTTTTTTCAGCTTTTTATGCAAATTAAATTACTCTAGCCTAGTACACAAATGAAATATCTGTGGCCTATCAAAAGGGGATTGGAGAATTGTAGCGTATATCGGGATTTTATTTCCCTTTCTGACTATTATTCCATTGTATGTACACATCATGTTTTGTTTACCCCTTCATCTGCTGATGGGCACTTGAATTGTTTTCATCTTCTATCTATCATGTGGCTAGTGCTTCAGTAATCACTGATGTACACACAGGTTTCTGTTTGCATTCCTCCTTTTGATTCTTCTAGGTATAATCCTAGGAGTGGAACTGCTAGGTCTTATGAATAGTTCTAAGGAGCGTTGGTGGCATAGTAGTTAAGGCATTTTGGTGCTAACCAGAAGAAAAGTTGATGGTTTGAATCCACCAGCTGTTCCATGAAAGAAAGATGAAACTGTCTGCTTCTATAAAGATGTACAGCCTTGGAATCCTGTGGGACAGTTCTGTTCTATCCTGTGGTGGTTATGTTTGTGTGTCAACTTGGTTAGGCCTGGTTGAGTGGCTGGGCAGCTGAATTAGATCCATGGTGGAATCTATTGGAGCAGCTGAGTAGCTGCTTTGAGTATGTGGTCTGCTTCCCATATATAAGAAACAGCTTTGGGAATGGTCTCCTACTTATTCCACACTTGAACCCTGCATGTAGCTGAGTTGTTGTTCAGCAACATGTCATGATCTGCCAAATTTAACGTCTTTCAATGAACTTAAATTAATGGACTGCTGTATGGCTTGGTAACATCAGGACTATGCCTTTTTACTTGTCAACCTTGGGTTTATTAGCCTGAGCAGCCAGCAGATGAGTGAAGAAAAGCCTCCAGCTTCAGTGGTCTGGGAGTAGGAGACAGAGCTGCAACCCAGGGTTGAGGGGCTTTCACCCAGCCCCTAGAGCCTGACACTTTTAACTTGGACTTAAAGCCTCCAAAATGTGAAAGAATAAACTCCTGTTTGTTAAGGAAACCCCATGTGTGGTACATTCTTGTCAGAGTGGTACTATATAACCAGAACATATTCTGTAGGGTAACTATGAGTCAAAATCAACTTAATAGCCATGAGTTCCTTTTCAAGGGTATGGTAGTTATGTATTCAATTTTTTGAGGAACCACCAAACTGTTTTCCATATAGCTGCACCACCTTAAGTTCCAGCACCCATACACACACCCATACATATACACAGATATACAAACTAACTCATCTGCTGTTGAGTAGGATCTGACTTATAGTGACCTCTCCTTATGTTTCCAAGGCAGTATCATCACAGAAGTAGATTGTCCAGCCTTCCTTCTGAGGAGTGGCTGGTGGGTTTGGACCACTAGCATTCTGGTTAGCAGTCAAGTACTTTAAGCATTATGCCAGGAGAGTTCCTAGAGGGTTCCAATGGCTCTGCATCCTTGCCAACACTTACTATTTTCCAGTTTTAAGTCACAACCATCATAGAAGAGATACAGCGGAAATCTTTTAATATTTCAATGTACATATAAAATTATATTGTTGATAAAACATCTTTATCTCCACCCACATTAAGAAATAAACCATTTCCAAGGCAGTAGGGGTCCTGTGTGTTTGACTCCCTGATAGCACCACCCCTTTCTCGCTTTAGCACTAATTACCTTTCTGAATTTGGTGTTTATTATCCCCATGTTTTTAAATAAGTGGTGAAATTATCTCCTATATATGGCCACCTTCCTTGATTCTTTGGAAAAACAGCTGGAGAGATTTTCCCCTAAGCCCTGAAAAGTTTTCTACCCCCAGAGAGTTGTTTGACATTGCCTGAGTAAGGTGTAAATAAATTGGTTTGATAATTTTTGTCTGGCCTGGGCTGCAGCTTGCCTTGTGATTGGTAGGCATTTCGCAGTGATTGTTCAGTAGACTATAAATGAGATAACTTTAGTCTATTATGCAAGTGATGTTACTGCAGCATACTATGCAAATGTAGTGTGTCTGTGGCCTATCAAAAGGAGTCACGGTGGTGACACAGATCAGTTTGTGGTCCCACTGGAAGGTGCTATATCTTGGCATTTTTAAGGAGTTGTATGTATGTGTAGCTGACCCCACAGAGGTTTTTAGAGATAGAAAGAGGCAGAAAGGCAAAAAGAAGAAACAGGGAGAAAAGAGGCAATGAACCTCTTAAAAAAGCTGTTGTACTGGTCAAGGACTGTAACACTAAAGTTGGAGCAGGCCTAAAAGAGACCCAGTGGCAGAGTCAGTGATGAGAGATGTCTAAGAAAAGCCTGGGGCTAAGAGGAGGCCTGCACTGATGAAGGGAGACTTTGCCACTTGCTTCCTTGTCCTGAGCTTGAGTAGGACCCTGTTAACTTTCTTAATAAATCTCATCACTGTGAGTCTGGTCAATTAGTTCTTTGTGGCCCTTGCAACGAATACCGAACCCACCAGAGGAGTAGAGAGTATCATGCGTGGGATGGCTGGTGTCCATTGGTGCAGAGGTTGAGAGATGAAGTTTGTCAGGCTTCTGCCTCCTGGGAATCAGCCAGGGGCTGATCCTGCTCATTGTCTCCCTTGATGAAGTTGGGCAGGTTCTGACATTACTCCTATTGACTCCGCTCTTACCCTTTTACATTCTCAGATATATACTCTAAGCAATATCAAGTACTGTTTTGGGGTGTCATTCAGCTTTCCCCGCTTGGTATCATGGTGTGTATATTCTACAACTTATCTTTGGGGAAGAAAAATCAAGTCCCAGGTCCTCTTCCCAGTGTTCATTCAGCAGGTTTGACGGGGTCCATCTGAGGTACCCAGACCTGAGATCTTGGAACAATGAGAGGACTAGGCACTGAAGTCAGAGAATGGCCCCACCTCTGGTCCTTGGACCTCTCATCGCCCCTGTCTGAGCCTCTGCTTGCCTGCATAAACGCTTACCTGGTTGATGAAGTCTGCAGTGCAGTGAATTACTTGGCATGGCTTCTGTAGTCATTGTCTTTGTAACCCCCACCAGATTGCTTGGGTTGGACCAGGCAAATAAGGTGTGCAGATCTGATGTTGGAATTCGTTAGTTTTGTCACTCTGTCAGGCTTAAAATGAGCCTTCCTAGAGGAAGGAGCTCTGGTAGCATACTGGCTAAGACACTTGCCTGCTAACCAGACGGCTGGCGGTTCAAACCCACCAGCCACTCCTCGGAAGGAA
>NW_006922779.1:179990-182064 GCF_000298275.1 Orycteropus afer afer
CTGGGCTGATGGGGTTTGGTGAGACCCCTGAGACTGTGCTTCAGATTTGGAATTGAATCCACTTCTGTGGCTCCCAGCCAAACAGAAGACAGACAGGCATATGAGCTGAACATTTTCATTAGGTGTAGATACTCTTTGGAGAGATCAATCATGGGAGAATAGAAGGGCTGTGTATGCACAGGGAGACAGCTCAGGGGGCAGGAGTGTATGTAGGGATGGATACTGGGAAGAGTTAACTATGGGGAGGAAGTGGGAGGGGAGATGTTGCATTGTGGTAAACTGTGATTAATGACATGAGACAAAGTATATGTGAACTGCTATATGGAAAGTGAATTTGCTCTGTAAACTTTCACTGAAATCACAGTAAAAATATATATTTTTAAAAAATCCTGTTTTACCACATTAACTTCAGAACGTTGAGGAATGGTTCACCTGAAATGCATATAGTCTCCTATCACTGAACTGGTGAATTCTGAGATGTTTGTAAATGAGAACTCCACACAGAAACCTGTTTCCTTGTCAACATTCAGCAGTTGAGTCAAGTCTTTTCCCCCCTCAGAAACACCCCTGTACCAAAATGTGGAAATCAAAGTTTATATAGTTAGAATATGTGAACAAGTCATAAACTGAAATTGTCACTGCTCTATCTATGAACATAGAGGTAGCTAGCTATACCCATTTGCCATTGAATCACTCTAATTACTGGAGACACCATGTGTATCAGAATGTAGCTGGGCTCCCTGGGTTATCAATGGTTGATATTTCTGAAGCAGGTCACCAGGCCTTTCTTCTGAGGTACCACTGCGTGGACTTGAACTTTCAACCTTTTGGTTAGCAGCTGAGTGCTTAACCACTTTCACCACCCAGAGACTCCTTTCAGGGTAAGTAAAAGGTGTGGAGAGAAATACCTCTCTGAAATGTAGATCAAGAGTACTGCAGCCAGCTTGTTATGTACCCACGTTCTGGAGTGAGAGCTTGACTGAGCTCTCATTCTCTCTCTCTTTGGTTACTTCATGCAGAAAATAGCACAAATTTGAATGGCTTTAACAAACAGGAGTTTATTCTCTTACAGTTTTGGAGACTAGAATTCCAATTTCAAAGTGCCACTTTCCAGGGGCTGGTGAAGGCCCCTCACCCTTGGCCTTCAGTTCTGCTAGTTGCATTCTTCACAATATGTGGACATTTTCATTAATTACATTCTCATTGTTCCCTTTCTAGTCATCTTGTCTCCCTGCCCTCTTATACTCTCATGTTTGTTTTAAAGTCATTGTTGACTGTTTAGTCTCATAGATGATTTTTTCAAAGGAGCACAGTACTCATGAGTGATATTTATTTCAGGAGCCAATCTTTTATTCCATTTTATTGACATACAATGTTTATGCATCCATCCAGTTGAGGAACACTTAGGTTTTGACAGTTTTCAGTGATTACACATTAAGCCATCAGGAACATTTGGGCAGGTATTCTGTGGGAGCATTGTTCTGCATTTCTCTGAGGTGGAATGGGGGTGCATGGGAAGTGTAGGTTTGACTTCATAAATGCACTTGCCACCTTCTCAGTCTTTCTTAATTCGGCAGCAAAGCACTTCCTAAAGCTCAGTGGTTTTATAGGTTGCTTGAGTTTCAAAGCTAATTTGTCACCATAGCACCAGACATATTGCAAAGTAGGTAAAAGGACATTAGCTTCAACATATTTATCTGCAGGATGCTGATGAAATCTTTGTACTTACTGTCTGGGCTTAAAATGAGGCTTTGAGATCCTGTGTGGGGTTGGGGTTTCCTGTTGTGAAGCTGGGTCAACTCTGCTGAGTAAGGAGTATTTTCGTTTGCAGACACCCAGTCCTTCAGCAGTGTGGTGGGTCCAGCCTTCTGCATCAAAGTCCAGAACTCTGGAGCAAGTCGGCCTGCCTAGGAAGAAGCCAGAGCTTCTGCTGGTCTGTGCCTATGGCCAGGGAACAGAGTGGACCCCAGGGCAGATCTGGAAACTTCTCGCCTTTGCCCACCTAGCCAAGGTATTGGAACCACTGAAAACCCAGTGAGCACTTCCCCCATCTTGTGTTTTGTGGCTAGAGTTC
>NW_006922779.1:182764-188930 GCF_000298275.1 Orycteropus afer afer
TCCAAGGCTATCAATTTTTACAGAAGCAGACTGCCACATCTCTCTCCCACAGAGCCAGTGGTGGGAGAGCCAAATGCCTTAACCACTGTGCATCCGAAGTATCTTTTCATAAGGATAGATGGTGAAGATTCATTTGTTGGCTGTCTTAACTCATAAGGGTGTTTAACTGCTTTCTTTACCATGGACAGAGCCCCTTGAGTGTGGTGGAAAATGGCTGTGCTGGCACTTACTTTCGGATTGGCTGTAATTCCTGGTGAAAGGCCAGCTGATTGTACATTTTCCTTGTGTCCTCACTGAAATCACCGTCAGTGGGCTTGTGACTCTTCGGGTGTGAGTCTAAATGTCTGCACAAGAAATGGACTCAGTTTTACTCAAGTGCCAGGATCTTGCTGGACATGATTCCATACATAGGTCTAGCTAGGTGGCTTTACAAATGGCTCCTTTTATTTGCACAATGATGTGTACATAGTCCCTGGGTGCCACAAACTATTCAGCACTCAGCCACTAGCCTCTAAGCGTTATCAGTTTGAACCCACCCAGAGGTTCCACAGAAGACAGGCCTGGTGATCAGCTTCTGAAAGGGTCTCAGCCTTGAAAACCCAATGGAGGCAGTTCTATTCCGCACATGTGAGGTCATCGCTAGTCGGAGTTGACTTGGCAGCCGCTAAAGCAACAACATGCATCATAGTGTGGGCATCCTCAGGTGGGTGAATAGTTAACTCACTCAACCACTAATCAGCTGGAGGTTCAAATTTGCCCAGTAGCACCTCAGAAGAAAGGCCTGATGATCTACTTTTAAAAAAACCAGACTTTAAAAAAAAAAACCCACAGAGAATTGAAGGTAGATTATTCCAGAGTTTGGAAAATTTATCTCAAAAGGAAGATATGGAAGCACCTTTAATGTCATAAGAATTTTATATTTTATATTTTATAGAATTCATAAATGGTATAAGTCCTTGGTATGCACACTTTCATTTTTAGACAGAATCTGGGCATTTAAAAAACAAAATAGCAACTTTATTTCTAAGTGCACACATCAGCACTGTTCTTCAGAGGGTGAGATGGTTAAACAAACATTGGTATCCCCCACACCATGGGATATTACTCAGCCATGAAAAGCATCAATCAGGATGAATCTCCAGAGGATAGTGCCAAGTGAAACACACCGATCTCAAACAGTCACACACCATATGACAGGAGTGTGGAGATAGATAATGGATCAGCAGTGTTTTCTAGGCATGGGGAATGTGGGCAGAGGTTGGGGTGGTTGTGACTGTGATGAAGTCTCAGATGGGAGTTTTTTCTTTCTTATCTTGACTGCCACTGAGTCACTTCCAGCACACGGCAGCTCCATCTGTAGACACAACTATATCTTGACTACTGTCTCCAAGTCAGTTCTAGCACATGGTGGCCCATGTGTTACACAGTAGAACTTTCTCCATCGAGTTTTTTTGCTGTAATCTTTGCAGAAGCACTTCACTGGACCTTTCTTCTGCAGCCCACTGGATAGGATCAAACCACCAATCTTTAAGTTAGTAGTCCAGTGCAAACTATTTGCACCACTTCAGGATTTATTTTACTTTGTTTGATTGATTGATTGATTGATTGATTGATTGCAGTGTTTCCTTCCACTCATCCCACCCCTGGAACCAACAAAGAAAGTTTCCTTCTATATAGAAACCTTTCCTTCACTTTTTATAATAATGAATGCAGTATTTGTCTGTGATTGACTTCTTTTACTCAGTATATAATGTCCTCCAAGTTCATCCACATTATGTGGTGTTTTGCAGATTCTACATTATTTTTAGTGTTGTATACTACTCCATTGTGTGTATGCATCATAGTTTGGTTATCCATTCTTCTGTTGATGGGCATGTAGATTGTTTCCATCTTTCTGTCATTGTAAATAGTGCTGTGATGAACATGGTGTACATGTAGCTGTTCTTATCCTGGCTCTCACTTCTTTAGGATATATACTTAGTAATGGGGTTGTTTGATCAAATGATATTTCTAATTCCAAATTTTTAAGGAAGGACCATACTGCTTTACACAGTGGTTGCATTATTTTACAGTCCCACTAGCAGTATATGAGAGTCTCAATCTCTTCATATCCTCACCAGCATTTGTTATTTTCTATTTTGTTGAACTGTGCTATTAGTGCTGGGGTGAGATGGTATCTCATTGTTTAGCTTTGCATCTCTCTAATGGCTAATGATAGTGAGCATTTCTTCATGTGTTTGTTGGGCACCTGAATATCCTCTTTGGTGAAGTGTCTATTCTTCTACCCATTTGTCAGTTGGATAGTTTGTCTTTTTGTTGTTGAGGTGTTGGCATTTTCTATAAAGTTTAGAGATAAGATGTGTCAGATGTGTCGTTGAATGTTTTTTCCCATTCTCTCGGTTCTCTTTTTGCTATTTTTAAAGACTGTATGTAGTCTATTGAAGCACATAAAAATTTAATTTTTGGAAGGTCCCATTCGTTTTGTATTTATCTTTTGCTATTTGTGCATTTTGGGTTTTGCTTGACAGTCTGTGCCATAAATTGTTGTTGTTATGTGCCTTCAAGTTGGACCTGACTCATAGTGACCCCTCCTTGGATTTCTGAGGCAGTATCACTACGGAAGTAGATCTCCCCGTCTTCCTTCTGAGGAGTGGTTGGTGGGTTTGAACCACCAGCCTTCTGGTTAGCAGTCAAGTGCCTTAGGCAATAAGCTACCAGAAAAGTTGAAAAGCTGAACAGAAGCATAGTTGAAACGCCAGTTCCAAGAGGTTCTAGAGCCCTGAAGTAATTCTCTTCCCTTGGGCATACCCTGTACTTATGTATCAGTTGTGTATAGTAAACAAGTAAGAATGAAACCACACTTCTCTTTATGTACTAGCTGACATCTAACCGAATTTACCTCAAGAAGGAAAAAAATCAAGGCAAAAGATATTACTGTAGAACTTTGGACCTATTAAAACTTACAGTCCCAATGTGATGTCTTTCCTATAATAATACTAGAGTATCCTTTTGTCCCATGCTGCTAAGCCTCTGAACATGGTCATTACACCAGAACATAAAAACTCTGCATATTGTGAGCAACTAATGAGGAGCTTCCACTGATACAAAATTAGCACCCCTAAGTTTGCCCCTATTTTTTCCTTGAGGAACATTATAGATTTAGGTTCCACATTTAAGTTTTTGATCCATCCGGAGCTCATTTTTGTGTATGGTGAGAGGTATGAATCTTGTTTCATTTTTCTGCAAATAGATATCAAGTTTTGCCAACCTCATTTGTAAAAGAGACAGTCTCTTCTCATTTAATGTATTTCAACTCTTTGTCAAAGATCAGCTGACCATAGATCAATGGACTTATTTCTGGGTTCTCAATTTTATTCCACTCGTCTATGTGTCTGTTGTACCGATACCAGGCTCTTTCGACTACTGTGGCTGTAGAGTAGGTTTTGAGATCCAGGAATGTGAGACCTCCTACTGTGTTCTTCTTCAATAGTGTTTGTTTATCTGAGGTCTCTTTCCTTTCCATATAAAATTAGTGATTGTTTTTTCCATATCCTTAAAAAATGTTGATGGGATCTGGATTGGGATTGCCTTAAATGTATAAATTGCTTTGAGTAGTACTGACGTTTTCATAGTGTTCACGCTTCCTGTCTCTGGGCATGGTATATTCTTCCATTTATGTAGATCTCTCTGTAGTACCCTCCGACCTGAGGAGCTCATCATCTGGCACTATATCACACAGTGTTTCAGGGCTATTCATAGTGTTTTCCAGTAATACATCATACAGCATTTCACTGTTATTTATAAAGTTTTCACTGGCATTGCTTTAACGAATGGATGGCCCATTCCTTCTTCTGAATCTGTCTTAGTCTGGAATCTCCACTGAAACCTGTCCACCCTGGGTGACCTTGCTGGTATTTGAAATACCAGTGATAGATGAGTGGTGGGTTTATAAATTACTCTTGTTTAAATATGTGTTTTGTGCAGTATTGATAAACAGTTTCAATTAGTGTTAACATCAAAAAGGTTCAATTCTACTGAAAATGCTTTCAAGGATTACAGTATCACTTCTGACTCAGAAAGTGGGTGATTTTAGAAAACGTCTTATAGTTCACATTTAGATCAAATGCAATGATCATGTATCAAGGGCCCATCTTCAGAGTTCATGTGCTGTTACAATGCAAATTGCTGTCAAGTTCTAATAGGACCTTAGAAGTCTTTTGCATGGATGATGTTTGTTTCTTGCAAAATTACATTCCTATTCTTCCTTACCAAGGAGGCCTGATGATGCAGGTTAAAGCTCTGTGCTGCTAATGGAAAGGTCTGTGTTTGAACAAACTAGCCACTCCATGGGACAAAGACATGGTAGTCTGCTTCCATAAAGATTACACCCTTGGAAACCCTGTTTTGTTCTTTAGGGTTGAAATTGACTTGAAGCAGTAGGTTTGTGATCTTCTGTTCCAGACAGAGTAACAGGTTGTTAGGACTGTAATACACAGCACTGTTTCTTTCTGCCAACTCCCTGTATTTTTTTTTATTCATGCCTCAGTTGCCTATGACAATGGGCTCAAGTATATCAACAATTGTGAAGATGGTCAAACACCAGACATGCTTAGTTCTGTTATATGCAGGGTTGCTGAGGCAGAACTGATTTGATGGCACCTAACAACAGTCTTCTCCATCCACTTGTTTAATGTTATTGTTTTTCCCCAAGTGACATCCTTTTCTTCCCCTGTCTCATCTCTGTCTTCAGCCTCTTAAGTGTAAGTGTTCATTCCCAGCCCTTGCATTGACCCTGAAGTCTGGGTGACTATTCCCAACTTGTCCATCATCCCCAAGTGCGAGCAACTAACCTATCTATTAGCTCCAAGTCTGGGTATCCATCTCCAACCCTCTCCATTGACCACAAGTCTAGGTATCCATCTACATTGGATGGATTAATGTCGAGGTCAGGTTGTTCATCCCAAACTTGTCCATCAACCCTAGGTCTGGGCAACCATCCCCAAACTCTCCACTGATGCTTAAGCCTGGTTGAAAATCTTCAACTTGTCCATCAACTTCATTATCAGAGTGTTTATCCCCAACTTGTAAATCAGTCCCAAATATGGACATCCATCTACAGCTTGTCCATCAACTCCAAATTTGGGCATTCATCCACAATCTTTCCATTAACCCTCAAGTATGGGTATCTAATCTCAACCTCTCTGTTGACATCAGCTCTGGGTATTCATCCTCAACTTATCCATTGACCTCAAGTCTGGCCATCTGTTCTCAACCTCCATTGATCAAAAGTCTCAGTGTCCACCTCTAATGTCTTCATCAATCCCAAGTCTATGTGTCCATCTTCAGCATCTTCATCGATACCAAGTCTGGTTTATGGCTTAAATATTTTGTTTCCATAATATCTTTCCTACTATTTTCTTGTGTTTTCTCTTACCACCACACCTTCATCAGACAAACACTTTATATACCTTGTTGTATAAACTTTTTCCCCATTGCCACGGGTGTTAAAGTAACAACCATTCTCATTTATTGAGCATTTATTGTGTACCTGGGACTAGTAGTGACAACTGAAATTATTTGTTCTCTGCACTGAGCCCAGCATGTAGATTATGCTTCTCAACTCCAAGGCAAACAGCCACCACCACCACATTTACAGAAAGAAAGCTGAGGCATCGAGATGTTACCTCGTTGCCCAGTCTCACTCTTAGCAAGTCACAGAGCTGGGATTCATGGTAGGCCATTGGGCTCCAGAACTTCCTGCTTGGAAGTGATTGCCTTCCTTCTGTTCATGTGGTGGGTTACACTGATTTATTTTCTGACACTAAACTCTCTGTTCCTGGAAGAAGCCCCACTTGGCAGAACATACTGTTTATTTTATGTATTTGTGTCTGATTTTTTAATACTTGGTCTTCTCTGTTCACATGTATCTCACTGATAGAAATAGGGTGTGATGTTCATTTTTTGTCCATGATTGTCCATGTCATGTTTGGCTATTAGGCCTATGCCAGAATACAAGTGGGGGCTTCAGAAATGAAATCTATTGGTACTATGTCCTAGTCCACAGTCAGCGTCTTGCCTGGTTTTGGCTGAAGATATTGAGCTTTTCCACCGCCTCTTGCCACAGATGTAGTCAATCTGATTCCTGTGTGTTCCATCTGGTGAAGTC
>NW_006922779.1:189310-197074 GCF_000298275.1 Orycteropus afer afer
GATCTTGAAACATCCTTTGTGATGATGAATGCCATGCCATTCCTCTTCAAATTGTTGTTCTCAGCACAGTAGATCACATGGTTGTCTAATTCAAAATGGCCAAAACCAGTCCATTTCAGCTCACTAATGCCAAGGATATTAATCTTTATGCATGCCATTTCATTTTTTACAACTTCCAATTTTCCTAGATTCATACTTTGTACATTCCATTTTCCGATGATTAATGGATGTCTGCAGCTCTTTCTCACCAATTTGAGTGGTGCCACATCAGCAAATGGAGGTCTTGAAAACTTAACTTATCCATAGGAGTAAGGCTGGGTTTACTCAGATGATGTAGCTCTTTCCCAGTCCTAATTTCTAACCTAACTGGACTATTGATAAAGTTGCATGGTAATGTATCAAACAGTGTTTCTTTGCTATTCATAAGGTTTTCCCTGGCCAATTCTTTGACAAGTGGACAGCCTCTTCCTTCCTAGTCTGTCTCACTTTGTAAGCTGGGCTGATACCTGTGCACCATGTGCATCCTGCTGGGTTTGAAACACCAGTGGCTTAGCCTCAAATCTCACATCAACACGTCACCATGGTAGGTAGGGCAAACCGACAGACAAGTTTGTCTCCCTGTTGGAAACCTCTCCTACCACCCTTACTTGGGTTTCTGTGGCTGACTCCTCCTCTGTCCAGATTCCTAGGCCTTTTATTCCCCTTTTTCCCACTCTCCCGCCCTGCTACTTTAGGTGTGCCTGAGTTCCCCTCTCCTCACCTGGATTTCTGTGGCGAACTGCTCCTCTGTCCAGGTTCCTGGCTTTTAAACCCCTTTTTCCTACTCTCCCACACTACTGCTTTGGGTATGCCTGAGTTCCTTTGCTCCTCTGGATCCCTTTGGCTGATGTGAAGTATGCATCTAGGAAAATCAGAAGTTGTCAAAAAAGTTATGGAACACATAAGGATCAATATATCCTGGACATTAGGGAGCTTGAAATGAACTGGCGTTGGACATTTTTAATCAGATGATCATATGGTCAACTATGCCAGTAATGATGAATTGAAGAGGAATGTCATTGCCTTCATCATCAAAAAGAACATTTCAAGATCTATTCTGAAGTACAGTGCTGTCATTGATAGGCTAATATGCATATACTTACAAAGAAAATCAATTAATACAAACTGTTACCCAAATTTACACCAACCACCAAATTACACCCAAATTATTACCCAAATTACACCAACCACCAAAGCAAAAGATGATGAAATTTAGAATTTTGCCAGATTTTTCAGTGTGACATTTGCCAAGTATACAGTCAAGATGTATTGATTATTACTGGTGATTGGAATGTAAAAGTTAGAAATGAAGAAGACACATTAGGAGTAGGAAAGTATGGACTTCAGCACTGAAGCTGAAGGTCACATAATAGAATTTTGCAAGACCAATGACTTATTCATTGTACATACAGTTTTTTAACAACATAAATGGTTACTATACACATGGACCTTGCTGGATGGAATACAAAGAAATCAAATTGACCACATCTGAAAAGAGGTAATAGAGAAGCTCAATATGATCTGTTAAAATCAGGCCAGGAGTTGACTGTGGAACAGACCATCAGTTATTCATATGCAAGGTCAAGTTGAAGCTGAAGAAAATTAAAATAAATCCATGAGACCCCAAAAATAACCTTGAGTATATTCTGCCTGAATTTAGAGACCATCTGAAGAATTGATTTGACTCATTGAACAGTAGTGAAGGCCAGACAAGTTATGGGAAGACATCAAGTACATCTATATGTGAAAAAAGTAAAAGGTTACTAAAAGAGAAGAAAAGACCAAAATTGATGTCAGAAGAAACCCTGAAACTTGCTCTTGAATGGAAAGTAGCTAAAATGAAGGGGAGAAGTGATGACTTAAAAGAATTGAACAGAAGATCTCAAAGAACAGCTCAAGAAGACAAAGTGAAGTAATATAATGAAATATGCAAAGATCTGGAGTTAGAAAAACAAAAAGGAAGTACTTGCTTGACATTTCTGAAGCTGAAGAAACTGAAGGAAAAAAATCAAGCATCAAGTTACAATGTCGAAAGATTCTGTGGGTAAAATACTGAACAATGAAGGAAACATCAAAAGAAGATGGGAATAATACCCAGAGTCACTCTACCAAAAAGAATTGGTTGACATTAGTGATTTTAGGAGGTAGCATTTGAGTAAGAGTAATATAGTATAGAAGGAAGTATCCCAAGCTGCACTGAGGTAATTGGCAAAAAAAACCCCACAAAGATCCAGGATGCAGTTCTGGAGGTGCTTGGTCATCTGTGCCAAGAAATACAGAAGACAGCTCCCTGGACAGCTAACTGGAAGGGATCCGTGTTTGTATCCATTCCAAAAAAAGGTGATCCCACAGAACGTGGAAATTATTGAACAATATCATACGCTGAAGATAATTCTAAAATGGTTGCAGTAGTATGTTGTCACTGACCTTCCAGAAATGCTAACTGGATTCAGATGCAGATGTAGAACTAAGGATGTCATTACTGATGTCAGATGGATCTTGGCTGAAAGTAAAGAATACCAGAAAGCTGTTTACCTGTGTTTTATTGACTGTGCAAAGGCATTAGGCTTTATGGATCAAAACAAATTATGGATAACATTGCGAAGAAATTCAATTCTAGAATATTTAATTATGCTCCTAAGGAATCCGTACATAGGTCAGGAAGCTGTCATTCACACACAGCAAGAGGATATTACATGATTTATAATTAGGAAGGGAGTGTATTAGTGATGTATCCTGTCACCATATGTATTCAGTCTATATGCTGACCAAATAATCCTAGAAGCTGGATGAAGAACATGGCATAAGGATTAGAGGAAGAGTCATTAACAATCTACAGTATGCAGATGGCATAGCCTTGCTTGCTGAAAGTGAAGATAACTTGAAGTACTTACTAATCAAGATCAAAGACTAGTCTTTTATATTGGTTAAATTGCAGCAAAAAGACAGCAACAATCCTTGCAGCTGAACCAGTAAGCAACATCATGGTAAATGGAAAAAAAAGATTTTGAAGTTGTCAAAAATTTCTTTTTACTTGGATCCATAATCAACCTCATGGAATCAGCAGTCCAGAAATCAGATGTTGTATTGCACTATGCAAATATGCTGCAGAAATCCTCCTTCAGGTGTTGAGAAAATATTTTCTTTGAAGACTAAGGTGTACTTAATGCAAGCCATGGTATCTTCCATGCATGTGCATGGTATTTTCAATACTCATACGTATGTGAAAGTTGGACAATGAATAAGGAAGACAAAAGAATCAATGTCTTTGAGTTCTGTGTTAAGTGAAGAATACTGAAAATACTATGAACTGCCAGCAAGTCGAACACATCTATTCTACACAAATGTGTTCATTTGTATATCTATTCTAGAAGAAGTGTAGCTGGATTGCTGGTTAGAAGCCAGAATGGCCAGATTTAGTCTCACTTGCTTTGGTCATGTTGTTAGAAAGGACTGGTCCCCAGAGAAGGATATCAGGCTTGGTGAAGTGGAGGATCAGAGAAAAAGGGGGGGAAGACACTCTGCAAGAATGATTGACACAGTGGCTGCAATGATGGGCTCAAGTGTAGCTTAGATTGTGAGGCTGGTGCAGGATAGGGTGTTTTGTTCTGTTGTGCATGAGTTCAGTATGAGTTGGAATCGACTCAGTGGCACCTAACAACAAAAGCAGCAGTGGCTCCAATGGAAAAGAGACCTGACAGTCTGCTCCTCTAAAGAGCACACCATTTGTTATTTGCTTGTTGATCAGTTGTCTGGTGATTGGTAGCACTGACATAGGTGTTAGTGTTGGAAGTATAGATGAGATGACAAAGTCTTATTATTTCTCCCCTTCTAAGAAAGACTATAGCCATCCCTGGGTGGCACAAACTGTTAAATATTTGACTACTAACCCAAAGACTGACTGTTCAAACCCATCTAGAGACACCTTGGAAGATACACATGATGATCTACTTCTCAAAGTTCACAGCCTTGAAAACCGTATAGAGCAATTCTACTCTGCACACATGGGAATTGAATTATGTCCCCAAAAAATGGGTGTTGTCAGTCCTGATCTTTATGCACATGGTTATGATTCCTTTGGTAGTGGACTTTGTTTACTATGTTTAGTGTAGGGCGTGTCTTGATTCAGTTTCTTAGGAGTTATATAAAAAATTTAGCAAGCATACGAGAAGCTGAGATAGGGGAAGAAGAATGCCACATCACATGAAGATCACCCCGGAGCAGAAGTTCACAGAGACAAAGACTTCTCCAGAGCTAACTGAGAGGTCCTTTCCTGAGAGCTGACAGTCTGCATTCAATCTTCTGTCCTCTGAAACTATGAGAAAATAAAGGTCATATATTACAGCTGACAACCTGTACATCAGTTGCAGCAGTACAAGAGGACTGAGACACATGGGGTCACCACACCCAGAATTGATTCAACAGCAGCTGACAACAGCAACAACAGGGAGGGTGACATCTTTACAGAATCATCTGTCCTTGAGGCTGATAAATGTAAGATTGGAGGTTGGTGCCTAGTGGGCACAAAGGGAGCCAGGGAGCTGGGGAAGTTCACATCACAGAGGACACGTGCGATCTGGCTTTAAAGCTCAGATATTTCCAGCAATAGAAGAGGAGTGTGTGCAGCAATATCAAGAGCCCAAGTCAAGAAAGAGCCTAGCATGTTTGAGGAGAAGGAACCATCTTGGTAACAGAGGCACAGGATGTGTGCAGTAGAGAGAAGGAGGGAGAGTAGAGTCTAGAAAGTTGGGTTGACAGCAGATTAATGGCAGGCTGAGAACTGAGAAGCTTGTCCAGTTAGAAGCCGTTGGTTTGTGTTTGAGTGCTAAAGTGCTGAGATGGCGTGAGATGGTGGTACAACCAATCAGTGAAAATGAAAACACAATCAAAACAGTGGTCAAGACCCATTGAGACCTACCACTGCCACTGAGTCAGCAGCTGGTGGGTTCAGATTGCCAACCTTTTGGTTAGCAGCTGAGCACATTAACTACTGTACTGCAGCAAATATGCTGTTACTGTGTTAAGTGAAGTTCCCTAGCAAATGAGGGAGCTGTCGTGTTGGTTAAAGAGTTATGTGACTTCTTTTCTCCATCTTCCAAATTGCTTTCTGTTATTCCCAAAATCACATGCTGATTTTTTTCTCTGGACCTTTGAATGTGGCTGCTCATTGCAAGGAGTGTATGAGAGGGACAAATGATTAACACTCATGGCTGCTAACTGAAATGTCAGAGGTGGCAGTACACCCAGGGGCACCTTGGAAGAAAGGCCTGCTGATCTACTTCTGAAAAATCAGCCATTGAAACCCTACAGAGCAGTTTTGCTCTGACACACAGGTGGGTGCCAGGAGTCAGAATTGACTCCATAGCAACTGCTGTTTCTTTACTTTTTACATCTGTTATAAACCTTGATTTGGCCATGATGCTAAACCCCAAAAAAACAAAATGTTCCTGTCGAGTTGATTCCGACTCATGTGTTTCAGAGTAGAACTTTATTCCAGATTGTATTCAGTGGCTGTAATCTTAAGGAATTGAATTGCTAAACCTTTCTTCCATGGCATAGCATTCCCACATAGTGAATGCAAAGTTTGGGAGGATTCAAGACTATCAGAGACTTCTCCTAGGTGTTACAGGAGCAGTTGGCTGTCTTTGGGTCTTTGTTTTCAGAGGGGCTACCTAGAAGACAAGCTAAGGTTTCTCCTCACTCTCTTCCGCTGTGATTCCTGCCCGAGCAGTTCTTGGCCTGAGATAAAGTCACAGCCTTGGTTTATCACTGAGTCATGCCTTTCTTATGGATGCTTCATAGGTGGGAAGGATATTAAAGGCATCTTGACAAGGGCATCCAGTGTGGGATTGTCACTGCCCAGGTGAAGTGCACTACTGCCCATGGGGTCCAGGCCACATGCTCCAAGTGAAGCCCTGTGCTCTTGAGGCCCTTCTGCCATTTCCATTGGATGCTGTCCAAGACAGTTTCATTTTGCACTTGGTCCCATGTTTTGGCAGGTCATCTTGAGCAGGCCTGCAGCATATGAAGCCCTTCCACTGGGCTCATGTTGGAGAAACGGGGCTGTCCAGGCGAGGGGTGGCTTGCCTTTTTTTTTTTTTTTTTTTAAGATTAAACACACTGAAATTAAAGCTAATGTGGACATGTTTGGTGATTTATCAGCACAGTGTGTGCTTTTTACCATGACGAAAACAAGAGTGTATATGGGATAAGAATCACTTCTTGGCACAAATGTCAACTTGTGGGGAAATTAATCCATTGCCAGTCCAAAAAGACCAGAGGAACCCTGAGTCAATTGTTGCCCAAGGAGAAGGTTGTACTTTCCTACGCTCTTTGTTGTTTTTTGTTTGTGTATATGTAACGGGGCATGTGTGGTATTAATATGTGTTTATATGTGTGGTGTGTCTACCTTTCTGTGTGGTATATGTAGTTGAGTATATGTTTGTGTTTGGGATGTGTGTAACTGTTGATTGCATGTGTGTGGTTTGTGAATATATGTGTTTGTATGATGTGTCTCTGTGGGATTAATGAGTATATATACATGAATGTTGTGAGTGATGTACGTTATGGGGCATGTGCAGTGTGTGAGTATGTGTTAGTGTGTGTATGTGACAGATGAGTATATGAGAGTGTGATTTGAGTTCATGTGTTCATTTGTGTATCTGAGTGTGGAGCTTGTAGAGTGTGTGGTTGTATTAATGTGTGGTGTAAGTGATTGATGAGGTTATGTATATGAATGTGTTGTATATGTGTGTGTGATTATGAGTGTATATGTGATTGGGTGGTGTGTGTGTGACTGGTGTGTGTATATGAGTTCACGGTATACATGGGATTGAATATGTGAGTGTGGTGTGTATGTATGGGGCATATGTGTGATGTGTGAGTATATGTGTTAGTATGTTGTGTGTATGAATGGTGAGCGTGTGCATGTTAATATGAATGGTGGTGTATGTGTGTAACTGATGAGTACATGAGTTGGTGGTGTGTTTATGGAACATGTATATGTTATGTGAGTACATGTGTTAGTGTGGAGTGTGTGAATGAGGCACATGAGTAGTGTGACAGTGCAGTGTTTGTGTGTGTCCTCCACTATTGGATTTATTTGTCCTGTTGCCACTTCATCACCGTGCTCCTTTCCCTTGGCAACCCCATGCAAATCCCACCTTGACTTCCTCTGTCTCAGCCCCAAGTGGAGCTGCCAGTGGCCATGGACTGGGTAATCTACTTTCATAGAGATACTATCCTGTAAACCTAAGAGGGATAGCTATGAGTCAGATCCAACTCAATGGCAGTGAGTTTGGTTTTTGGTATAGTTGGATTGGATGAGCTATTTTCTTCTCTGTGTAGAATCTGAGAATTGAAAGCCCCTTGAGGACCATGTCATTCTATCTGCTCTTGGGTAAGGAAGAAGCCAAGTCAGCTCCTGAGAGGAAACACAGGTTCCAGAGCCCTAGTTAAGCACAGTCTCCACAAACACAAAGAATACAGCACCAGTTTGCCTATTGCCACTTCTGATTTTGTCAGTGTGCATTGTTCTTCTGTTCTATGTTGACTTGCTTTATTTTTATTTATTTATTTACTTTTATTGTGATTTGGGTGAAGATTTACAGAGCAAATTCACCTTCCATACAAAGTTCACATATACTTTGTCTCATGTCTTTGACCACAGTTTACCACAATACAACAGCTTCCCTCCCCCTTTCTCCCCATAATTACCTCTTCCCA
>NW_006922779.1:204405-229029 GCF_000298275.1 Orycteropus afer afer
CACTGTGCATAGTCCTGTGTGCAGTCCCTGGCTAGCAGGGTGATTTTTATGTTAATTGTTAGGTCCTACCACCAGTGGAAGTTTCCACACTGTCTGTGCCATCAGGATTGCTCAGGATTGCTGCCAGACTGCAGCTCTGTCTGTCTCATGTTTTGGTATTTTCACACAAATTCTTCTGCTAGTTGGAGTTTAGTCCACTTCTATATTATTCCCTTTAAGGCTCAGGGGTTCAGGACTATTCTGTGTCTGTGTTCATTGGTTTCCCTTTTCTTTGTTGAAGCAGGTCTGTGCGTTCTTTCTGCCTAGTCTGCCATCCTGCCAGATCCCCCTGTTGGCTTGCTTTATGTGAGCATGTCTGAGCCTTTGCTGTGTATATGGAAAACCTTCTTACTATTCAGCACAGATCTCATTGACCACTTCTTTTGCTATAGCATGGAATATGAATGACCTGACCAGTTGAGTGCATTTCTTTCTCTTTGAAGTGGCTGCCATGTTACATCATCAGAGGTTTTTAAACACCTTTTGGTTGTGTGTGGTGTGTGAGTCACGAGCGTGGACTCGGGTCACTGCTGGGGCCAGCTTGGTTCCTTGCTGGCTGTGATCCCTCAGACGAATCACTTTACTGCTCACACCTCAATTTTCTCACCTGTGAGATGGAGGTGGTAGGACTGATTCCTGGGTTACTGGCAAGTTTCACTGGGTTAATACATGACGCAGGCTACAAAACAGTGCTTGACACATGGCAAGCACTCATTAGTGTTAATGTTTTATTATTGTTATTCAAAAATATTCTCATAGCTAATCTTCAGAGTTAGATACCTGGCCAGGGATGAGGGGTCCTTGTGGATGTTTTGAAATTACTGCATGTGTGTCAGTCATCTTTGTTGAAAAACCCAGGTTTCCTTCCATTATGCTGTTGTGTTCCAATCCTTCACTCTTTGCTGGCTCCTTTAAAGCCCTTTATGTGTAGAGGGTAAACACTGGATTTTATGTGTTTTTTTTTTTTTTTTTATCCTATACTTCATTGAATGGTAGCCTCATGAACTTCTTTTAACCATCTTTCATTTGCTTGTTCGGCAAGTGAATCCTGAGCTAATGTGGTTATTTTATATAGGAGGGCTGCTCTATGTGTTGTAAAGTGAACTAAGAAGGGCTCCTGGAGGATTGACCATACAGTACGGTCTGGATCAGGAAGTTCTGGCCAACTGGCTACTTCAGTCAAAAGCAACGGACATCATTGTCCTTCATACTGGGAAGGCAAATGTGCCTGTGTTTGGCTGAGTTCTCTAGAGAAGCAAAACCGGTGAACAGCATATACGTGCGTGTGTGTGAAGATGCATTTCAGGGAAATGGCTAACACAGATACAGAGGCTGACAAGTTCCAAGCCCATAGGTCAGAAGTCAGGATTTTCTTGTGCCATGTACCTTCTAGGGCTGACAAATACAGAATGGACAGGAAATGCAGCAGGTTTATGGCTTTGGATGCTGACAAATGTAAGATAAGCAGATAAGATATGTTTGATAGCTCACAATGCGTGTAGACTGATAAATCTCAATATGGCAGACTGCCAGCTGAAGTCCAAAGAACCAGTGGTCAGATGATAATGAACCAAATGTAGGATTCAGATAGAGCAAAAAGCCAGAGAGCTTTGGAAGCAGGCCATACCTTCCTGAAAGCCCTTTCAACTGATAGACTGCTTGAGGCACATCTCACCATTGAGGTGATTACATATATCAGATCATATCTTGTGGGGTGTCTACATATTAACAACTAAACCACTGAGAATCACAGCCTAGTCAAGTTGACACACAACCTTAACTATCACAGTGCCTAAAACAGAAGAATATTGGGGAAACTAACCAGAATGCACAAGACTACACTACACAGGATGATAGCCCACCCCAGTGAATGATCCAGTCTCAAGTGTCAGCAGTGATGAGGCTGAGTAACCATTTTCCACCACTGCTGGTAACTCATTGGGAGTGGCAGCTCCAGATGGCATCTTTGGGTTGGAGTTCAGGACCCATGTTCATGATGGCAAGACAACTGGCTTTGGCATGGTTTTTGATTCCTTGGATTCTGCAAAGCAAAATGAACCCAAACACAGACTCTTAAGACATGGCCTGTGGGAGACCTGAAGAAACAGTGCAAGGAACACAGGAATGAAGAAAGTCGGGCCAGCAAATGGAAGGAGTACAGTTTCTGCTGAGATCGAGTCTGCGATGCTTGTGTGGGTTTTTCACCAGAGGACTAATAAACTATAGAAAAAAATTGAGAAAAAGAAGAAGGGCTCCACTTTTCCTGTAACTTCAGCCCTCTCAGGACCTGAGAGGTGTGTGTAAATGAACAGAAGATACACTGTGCCTCGATGAGACTTGGGTGTGACTCAGAGAAGAGAGCATGATGGCTTCCCAGGGAGGGGACAGAGAAGGCCTCCGTGGCAAAGGACACCTGACTGGAAGCTGTCATTGTTCAGGATTTACCAGCAGTGGTGGGAAATGGGTTTCTAGATCAAGGTTTGCCAGCCTTGGTACTGTTGACACTTGGGCTGGATCATTCACTGTTGTGGGTACCATCCTGTGCACTATGGAGTGTTGAGCGGACTGCCCTTCACTCATTAGATGCCAGTAGGACTTCCCCTCCCAGTTGTGACTAAAACAGATGTGTGCATGCGTGGCCTAGTATCCTCTGGAGGGCATGATGACTACTTATCAGAATCAAGGACCAAAACACCAAAGATATCCTTCAGGAGAGCAAGCATGTGGTTGGAGCCAGGGAACCCTGGGTATTGGGGCTGGCTACCATGCAAGGGATGACTGTAGAACAATGCATGAGTAATTATCTGTCTGATAATTACTGGACAACTTTATGAATAGCCAGGAAACATTGTCTGATACAGTGGTGGAAGATACGCCCTTCAGGTCAAAAGGTGCTCACAATAAAACTGGGAAAGAGCAGTCGCATCATGGTAGAACTGACCTTAATGATACAGATAAAGTAGAGATTTTAAGACCTCCATTTGCTGATGTAGCATGACTTAAAATGAGAAGAAACAGCTGCAAACATCCATTAATAATTGGAACATGGAATGTATGAAGTCAGTCTAGGAAAGTTAGAAGTTGGCAGAAATGGAATGGAATGCACAAAGGTCGATATTGTAGCCATTAGTGAACTGAAATGGATTGTTTTTGGCCATTTTGAATCATATGATCTACCATGCCGGGAATGACAAGCTGAAGAAGACTGGTGTGACATTCACCTTCACAAAGAATATTTCAAGATCTATCCTGAAGTATAGTGCTTCAGTGATAGGATAATATCTATTTGCCTACAAGGAAGACCAGTTACCACTATGGTTATTTAAAATTACACAGCAACCACCAAAGCCAAAGATGAGGAAAGTGAAGATTTTTACCAACTACTGTAGTCTGAAATTGACTGAACATGCAAGCAGGTTGTGCTGATTATCAATAGTGATTGAAATGCAAAAGTTGGAAACAGAGCTTCCAGTAAGATGGTGGAATAGGCAGACAAGCAACACAGACCCACTCATCAAAGAAAAGAAAAAACAATTGACAGAGATTCAGAACATAATCCTGAGCTTTGAAAGGAACTATACAGAAATGGATTAGGCACCAACTAATGGAAAACCCTGAATGCAAACAGTGAGTACAGAGACAGTCGGATATGTGGACTGTCAGCTACTCTGGGACCAACAGCCTGAGTATTTCCAAGTAGTGTTGGGACCTGACAAGTGACTTAAAAATCAGCTCTGGTCACCAAGGGCTGCAGGGACAATGGTGCTGGTGGCTTATGACTAGGAAGGGAAACAGCAAGGAGGGAGACAACCTCAGCGGTGGACTTTCTGCTGTCCAGAGGGTGCAGCCATTTTTATTGTTTACATGTGGCAGCCCTTACAGATAGTTAAAGTGCTGGAGAGCACAGCCAATTTGAATGTTTATAAGCGGCAGCCATTTTGGATATTTAAAGTGACCGAGGGTGCAGCCATTTTGAATGTCTACAAGCAGTGGCCATTTTGGATATTTAAAGTGACTGAGGGTACAACCAGTTTTAATCTTTACAAGTGGCAACCATTTTGGATTTTAAAGTGATAACATTCTCACTCGGGTTCCAGGGACCTAAGAATAGGCTGTGTTTGCCAAGGTTGCCAAGGACATACAAGAGGCTGACAACAGGAAAGGGGACAAGTGGTGGGTGTATAAGTGCTGTCAACTAGTGTATAGAGGAGCCCAGCCCATTACCATGCTTGTGTAGATAACATACAAACAAAATGAAAATTGTAGGAAAGTCACTCCAGTATACAATCACCAGTTAAATATAAACACCAAAACAGCACAATTCCTCGGAGCCAACAGAGCATCACAGTCCTTACAAAGAAGCAAGATAAAGCAGGAGAAACAAGGGACCAGAATACAGACCCAAAACACATCCCTGAGGAAGATGAAGCATTGAAACTCACTGATAAAGAATTCAGAAGAGTTATATTTACACATCTTCAATTAATTAAGAGACAGATCAAGGAAAACACTGACAAAATTGAGAAAAACACAAGAGAAAACCCTACAACAATTTTGAAAGACAATACAATAACAAAATAATGTAATAAATGAGGAATTAGAAATGATACAAAATCTACAGAAGTAAGTTTTCAGAAAATAGATAAGACATCGAATGTGCAAAGGAGCAGAATTGAATCAATGGAAGGCAGGATTAGTGAGATTAAAGGCAAATACCTGAACACTTCTTCGGAAAAGGATAAATGAGGAAAAAGATCAAAACAAAATGAAGAAAGCCTAAGGTTCATGTGGGATACCATCAAAAGGAATAACCTATATGTAATTGGAATTCCAGAACAGGAAGAGACAAATAAAAAAACACAGAGAAAATTGTTGAAGATTTGTCGGAAGAGAATTTTCCTGGTATGATGAAAGATGAGAATATATTCATTCAGGAAGTCCAGTGAACCCCAAACAGGATAGACACTAAAAGAAAATCACCAAGACATACCATCATCAAACTCACCAAAACCAAAGACAAAGAAAGAATCACGAGAACTGCACGGGAAAAATGAAGAGTTACCTACAAGGGGCAACCAATAAGGCTGAGCTCGGATTTCTCAGCTGAAACCATGCAGGCAAGAAGACAATGGGAGGGATGGTATATATATAAAACCCTGAAAGAGAAAAATTTCCAACCAAGAATTATGTAGCCAGAAAAATTTTCCCTCAAATATGATGGTGAAATTAGGACATTTACAGATAAGCAGAAATTAAGGGAGTTTGTTAAAGCTGGACCAACCTTACAAGAGATGCTAAAAGGTACCCTTTCGACAGAGAAGCAACAATAGCCATCAACAATTGACCATCAACACACATGATATTATAATCCAGAAACCAACCCAGCTATGAAAGTATCCAAAGTAAAGAAGCCTACAAGATTGTAAACAGGGAACCAGAGACATCAATTGACAAATGAGGGTTGAACTTCAAACTAAAAAGAAGGAAAAAGCTGTGTCGTTACAGAACTTCTAGATGGTAGGGAAGTCAAAACAACTACAAGGTAGAACAGACTGTTCTAAATTTGGGAAGAAAACTATAAATCACAGGGTAACCTCAGGAAAATGATAAACCTTCACATCAAAGACTAAGGTGCATCTGACACAAGCCATGGTATTTTCAGTCACCTCATATTCATGTGAGAGTTGGACAATGAGTAAGGAAGACCTAAGAGGAGCTGATGTTTTTGACTTGTGGTATTAGCGAAGAATGCTGAAAGTACCATAGACTGCTAAAGAACTAACAAATCTGTCCTGGAAGAAATGGAGTCAGAATGTTTCTTGGAAGCAAGAATGGCCAGACTTCATCTCACCTACTTTGGTCATGTTGTCAGGAGGGACTGTTCCCTGAGGAATGATGTCATGCTCCAATGTCTCTCAACAGACGAGTTAAAGAGTTAAAGTGGAGGGTCAGTGAAAAGAGGAAGGTCCTCAACGAGATGGATTGACACAGTGGCTGCAACAGTGTGCTCAGTTACAGCTAAGATCATGGAGCTGGCACAGGACCAAGCAATATTTTGTTCTGCTGTGCATGGGGTCGTTATGAGTTGGAAATGCCCCTACTGTACCCGACTGTTAGGTACAGTCCAGCTCTCACATGAATATTTCATTGTCCAGCTCTCACATGACAACAATGTAAAAACTTTGTTTTTACAAGTCTTGACAGGATTACCACCATCATGTGTCTTGTTCTAGAAATCAAACCTCCATTGAAGTACATTATCATAGAGAGAGATAAGAAAGCTGTGTAACCAACCATATCAAAAGCACAGAAAAATAAAGAAATCAATGACTCATTTAAGCCTTGGGTTAGGTATGGATTTTGTTTGAGGTTGTTTATCCTTATGTCTGAGTTGCATCTATGGCTGTGCCAACAAGAGTCAGTTGTGATCTGGGATGGAATTTAGATCCTCCCAAAGAATTGAAGAGGCTTGATTCTCTGCTAATTAGGTTTTAGAGTGTAGGGTTCACCTGGTCTAAGTTTCAGATTCTAGTTCAGCCTCTGATTTGTGTGTGAACCTGGGTTATGTTATCTAATTTCTGAAATATTTTTCTTTTTTGTGTATTAAATGAAACTATACTGACAGTAGTATTGCAGTGAAGGTTGAGATAATAAACACAAATTGCCTAGACTTGGCTAAACACAGTATCAGTCAAAAACTGAACTGTGTGCCTTTAAATAATCATTCCTTGTTACCTGAGAGAATGAATGAATGAGTGAGTGAGTGAATACCTGTACCCAAAGATGGACTTTTCTCCCACAGTGGTTCCGTCAGAGAGTCACTACAGTGTGTATGCCAAGAGCTCTGCTCAATTAATATTGTATTTGGATGGATTCATTTTGTAGTTAGTGCTAGGCAGTGTGTCATGGAAACTAAAGAAGTCTACTGCATGGGTTGGGGTCTCAGCCCCACCCTACCAGGTGAATGGCTTGGGCCATCAGCTGCTCTCACTGCATCTTGGAAATCAGGTATGTCAAATGCAAAGAAGAATAATGAAGTAATAGCCACATAGGATTTGTGAGAGGTTTAGATGAATTCATAAAGTTCTTGGAACAGTGCTTGGCAGAATGTAGGTGCCATATAAAGGACAGCTGTTATTACTACTGCACTGGGCATGATACTGCCAAATCATTCGCCATTATATCAGTTCCAACTCATTATGCCATGTGTGTCTGAGTAGAGCTATGTTTCATAGAGTTTTCAATGGCTGATGTTTTGGAAGTGGATCACCAGGCCTCTCTTCCCACGTTCCTCTGGGTGGCCTGAACTGCCAGCCTTTCAGTTAGTACCTGAGAATGTTAGCCACTCAGGGATTTCCCAGTATTCTATCTTCAGTATTATATCATAAGCCTGACTTGCCAGCAACTGTTGATTTTCCTATTCTGTGACATGAATCAGTAGTCAAAACATCTAGGAGTTTTTACATTGTTGTTAAATGTTGTCAAATTGATTGAGATTCATAATGACCTCTTGTGACAGAGTAGAACTGCCCTGCCCCATAGGGTCTCCGAGGTTGTAATCTTTATGAGAGCAGTTTGCCAGGTCTTTGTCCTGCAGAGTCACTGGATGTGTTTGAACTACCATCTTTTTAATTAGCTGCAAGCAAGTATGTCAGCCAATTATATTACCAGTGGTAGAAGTAGAGGGCAAAGGGGACTCTTTTCAAAGACACCAAGAGCATTAGAAACAGCCCTCCTCCTCAGTACTAAGTCCTGTCAGCTGGTCAGAACACAACCAGGAGAGGAAGTAGCTCATCCAAGCTGAGTGAGTAGGATCATATACAGGAAAACTTAGGAATTTTTTGGAGAGAGAAATTGCTGTGGTCTCCAGTGTTTAGGGAAGGTTTTTTTTTTTTTTTGGAGGGGAGGATTACTCCCCTGAGAACTCAGCTTTGTTCTGTTCTTTCCACTGACCTGGGTTTTTCTAGGCTGCACCTTAGAGGCACCTGAGTGATGTAAGCTCGTGGTGGAGTAATTAATTGGTGAATGCAAAGCCAGGCTATTGTGATTGGGTTGGATGGGGTATGTGGGCAACAGAGGATGGAGAGGAATTAAGAGTAGAGAGAAGGAAAAGCTCAGGTCCAGTGTCAAGGGCCTTGGCTTATATGGCCCAGGAAATGAAGAACCCTTGCTGAGGAGTGCAAGCTAATGAGAGGCTCCTGTGGAGGCTGATCCAGGTAGTTGTTGTTCTGTGGGAGGCAGTGGAGCTTCATGTAATATCTTGGTCTCCATGGAACATTCTTGATTTCCATGCAGGCAACCTAGTTCTGTTCTGACCAGTGCACTTCATGCGCAGCCATCACCCATCTCTCAGTGCAGGCTTGCATTTTGGTGTAATGCTGAACAGAAAAAGCCTGGTAATCTACTTTTGAAAACCAGACAATGAAAACACTGGGGTCTTGAACTGTGTCTATCACCTGAGATAACATTTTAGTGAAGTAAAAGATTGGCACACAAACTAAAAGATACTATTTGTGACTATGGTGTTCCACTAAAACCCATCTGTATGAGACCAAAAGGCCAACAATGACTCTGAAGGAAAGATGAGAAGATAAGGGTGTAGGGAAACTAGACTACTGGAAAGGGAACAACCAGGAAGCAATTAAAGGGAACATGGACACACTGGAAAAAGTAGTGTTTCTGACCACTTTGTATAGAAATTGTCAAATTGAAACCTAATTTACTGTGTAAACGTTCCCTGAAAACAAAGTAAATAATTATTTATAGAAACTCCCATGACTCACAAAGATCTGATCCACAACCGTTCATGGAGATGATACAGGACCAGGCAGCATGTCTTTCTGTTGTATGTGGGGGTGGCTGTGAATCAGGGTTGACCTCAAGGGAGCAAACGACCACAGGGTCGTCTTGTAAGGAGATACTTTATAAGGCCCTGTGCAACTGGTTGTGAAATTAAAAGCAGGTACTACATTACTAAAGGAGCCCTGGGGGCACAGTGGTGAGGCATTTGGCTCCTAACTGATAGGTCAGTGGTTTGAATTTACCAGCCACCCCTCAGGAGAAAGATGTGACAGTCTGCTTAAAGATTGATTACAGCCTTGGAAACCCTATGAGACAGTTCTACTTGGTCCTATTAGAGGGTTGCTATGAGTGGGAGTCAACTCATTGCAGTGGGACCATATGACTGTTAAAACAGTTGTAGCTGTTATTTCTTAACATTTGCTTTAGTGCTTCAGTGAGGGACACAGTGGAGGCGGGGGATAGGAGGGGAACGCACACTCTGTCTTCTGTGGAGGAGTAGCACTCTCTGCTGAGCCTTCTGGTTATTATGGAGTTTGGCTGGGTTTCTTAACGGCAGGAACAGGTGCCACTGAGGTAGAATCCAACCCCTACCCCTGCAGCACTAGTTTGGGTGGTTAAAGTGAGATTTTGTGCACGTAGCTGTAGCCCATAGGACTTACAGGAAGGAAGTGGGAGACCCCAGAGGGGGCTGATTCACCCCATTGATATGTGGGATGAAGGTGGTGATGGGAAGGTGCTCTGTGGGGTGGACTTCAGAGGTGGAATTAACAGGGCCCCACAAAGGAGGAGGAGCTGAAGGCGCAGATGGCTTAATTGCAGAGTGCCAAAGTGTTTTTTCTGAGCAAGGTTGATAGGCTTTCCTTGTAGATTAACTGGATACTGTGCCTACTGACTGGTGTTGCCTTAGATAAACCAGTTAAATCAGTTGCCTTTGAGGGACTCTGAATAGTTGCTGTTGAGTGGAATCCTACGTATGGGGCTGCACGTATGTCAGCGTTAGACTGTTTTCCGTATCATTTTTTCTGACTAAGCTTTTAGAAACACATTACCAGGGCTTTCTTCTAACGGCCTCTGGGTGGACTTTGAACGTCACCCTCTTGGTGAGAAGCCAAATGCATCAACTGTTCCCACCACCCAGAGATTTCATTGTCTTAAATCGCTGGCAGACTATCCCAAGATAGCAGTCAAAATGTTCACTTCCACAGCACTGGCCTTTTCCTCTTCACTTGACCAATGAAAAATAGGAGCAAGTCAAGGGTTCAAACCCCATCATGGAAATCCACCCAGCCCACTGGTAGCCATAGAGCAGAAGTAAGGTGTTGCAACTCTCACATGAGGCTCCAGAACCCCTGCTGCTTTTGGTCTTTCAGGAGGATGGCACCTTCCCCAGGATCCTGAGCCCCTAGTCCTACAAGGCAGGAGCCCTTGATAGAGGTAGGGCTACCACAAGACGCCCCCATGGATACCTCCTCTGTCCCCTTGTCACACATGGGTCTTGAAGCTAATTTTACCCACAAGCCAATGCAAATTTCTACCTACAACAGTCTTCACTCTTCTCTCAATATTGGCCTGTGGCCTTTTGTTTTGTTTTTGCTATTTTAACCATTTTCAGAGGCAGCATTCAGTGGCATTAATTTATTTACCATGTTCTGCAACCATCACCATTATCCTTTTCCATCCCCCCAAACAGAAAATCAGAGCCCCTTTAGCAGTAACTGCCAGTCTCCTGTCCCCAGGCCTTGGTGACAACCAGTCTACTTGGGTCTCTATATTTGCCGCGGTTCTGGTATTTCATGGAAGTGGGATGCTCCAAGAGCTGATCTTTTGTGTCTGCCTTCTTTCACTCAGCATCCTGTTTTCAGGGTTCCACATATAGCACAGATCGGGACTTCATTTCTTTTTGTGGCTGATAATGTTTCATTGTGTGTACATAGCACATTTTGTCATTTATTCATTTGTCTTTTGAGGGACATTGGAGCTATCTCCACCACTTGGTTAATGTGAATAGTGCCGCAGTGAAATGTGGTGATGTAGTCAAGTGTCGTCGAGTCACTTGTGACTCAGGGCAACCCCATTTCTGGGCTGTAATCTTTGATGGCACAGGACTGAGCAGTGTGCTTCCTGTTGTGCATAGGGTGGCAGTGGGTCAGAACTGACTCAGTGCACCTAACAACAATCTTAATCTTTATGAAAGCAGATAGGTCTTTCTCTGCAGAATCAATGAGTGGATTTGAACCACCGACCTTTGATTTAGCAGCCAACCACTTAACGGTTGCATCGCCAGCATTCCTTGGACATTGTTATATAGGTTTTCAGTGTTTCAGTTCAAGTTCCTTTCGTCAAGACATTTACCCATGACAGCCTTTGAATTCCCGAATGTTTCCATTTACCAGTGCTCCTTAAGGAGATGTGGTGGATGCAGGGAACCTTGTATTGGTACCCTGCTACTTGGTCCAGTCCAGCATCTGCTCATTCAGTTTTCTCTGAGCTCAGGACTTCCCATCCTCATCCTTAGCTGGAGAAAAGCCCCCTGGAAATACGCAGCTATGGTGGCCTGGATATGCCTGGGAGACAAAGTGGCTTAAATGTTTCACTTCTAGAATGATCCATACACATGTGGAGAGGATCCTGGAGCTGCATTTCTATCACAGGAGCCTTCAGCCAGCTCAAACTCCCTTCTCTTTTTGCTTTCTTATGCACTGAAGCGCTTGTACCTTTTAAAGCCATTTTTCATCACATGTGGAGTCCCCTGGGTCATGCAAATCGTTTATGTGCTTAGCTACCAATCAAAAGACTGGCAGTTTGAGTCTACCCAATGACGCCTGGGAAGAAAAGCCTGCTGATGTACTTCCCCCAAAAAACCTGTTGCCATCATATTTGCAACCCATGGTGACCCCATTTGTTACACAGTAGGACTGCTCTGTACAGTTTCTTGGCTGTTACTTTCCAGAAGCAAATCACTAGGCATTTCTTCTGTAGAACACAAGGTGGATTTGAGCCACCAGCTTTTAGGTTAGTACCAAAACCAAACCAAACCCACTGCCCTTGAGTCCATTCTGACTCACAAGTGCCTTAGAGACAGAATAGAATTGCCCCAGAGTGGTTCCAAGGCTGTCAATCTTTACAGAAGCAAAGCCCAAACCAAACCCACTACCATAGAGTGGATTCTGACCCTCTATCTTAGAGGACAGAGTGGAACTGCCCCACAGGGGTTCCAAAGCTGCAGGCTTTACAGGACAAGAGCAGACTGCTACCTCTTTCTCCCACAGAGTGGCTGGTGGGTTTGAACCACTGACCTTTCTGTTAGCAACCGAGTGCTTAACCACTGAACTGCCAGGGCTCCTATACAAACACAGGCCTTTCATTTCCCCCTCTGCCCTTCTGTCTCCACTCACACATCCTACAGCGGTATGTACCCCATTTAGTGTGTTTGATGTAACTGCTGCCCACATATCTGCAGGATTCATTGTCTATTTGACGCCGCCGGGCCTGTCTCCCTTGCTGCAGGTTTCTCTCGCTCTGCCTTTACATTTGGAATCGAGAGCCACATCAGCCAGTCCAACATCAGTGGGACGCTAGTACCACCAGCTGCGCTCATCTCTATCCTCCAGAAGGGCCTACAGTATGTGGAGACCAAGATCAGCATCAACGAGGTATGTCCTGCCCAGGGCCTGGAGCCCACAGGTGGCATGGCAAGTATGCAATCATATTGTAAGGTGCTGTCTGGTCGGCTCTGACAGGTGGCAACCCTACACTTCACCAGAATGAAATGCTGCCCAGCACCATGCTGTCTTCACAACTCTGGGCATGTTTCAGTCCATTGTGGTGGCTCTTGCATCCATTCGTCTCATAGAGGGTCCCCTATTGTCACTGATTGTCCATTTAGCAACCAAAGTGCCCTTCTCCAGCAGTCATTCTTCCCTGATAACACATCCAAAATAAGTGAGTTCTGAAATTCTAGTCCCCTCAGTGGAAGCACTCCTGAACCACGTGGAGCACTTGGAAACACTCTTCACATGCATTTAATTGAGCCTAGTGGGATGGTGTGGACTTAGAACCACGAGACTGTGTGTGTCATGAGTGACCATCCAGTGGGCCCCAGCTCATGGACACTTCATGTATTGTGGCCCTGAGAACAAGCTGGAATCCAACTTGTATTTTCCCAAAGGAACTTGAGAATAGTTAAGGTGTTTTGTTCAACTTTACTTGATCTGGGGTGGTGATTATATCTGTATACAGGTAGCACAGTATTGATGCCTTTTCCACGTCAGTGTTTTCCACATAAACACATAGGCACTGGCTGATGGATGTAAATGCTACATTTTCAAATCTGAAAATACGCAGCATCCTCTGTCCATGTCCCGCCATAGAAGTCCAGAATTCTCTATCCTCTTCTGTCCTGACCCTCTCCCACAGGTGATGCAGCCCAGTGTCCTCAGTTCATCTCCAGCTGTGGAAGTCCAGGGCCACAGGCCCAACTTCCTTGACTCCTTCCAGTTTTCTGCACTCTGTCTTCCTCTGAACAGTTCCATCTTTGTTATCCATGGCAGCTGCTCCACTTCCCTTCAGCTTTTGAAAAACTCTTTAAGAAATTTCTTAGCAGCAACCAGTTGCCATGAAGTTGATTCCAACTCAATGATAATCCCATGTGTGTTGGAGGACAACTGTGCCCCATAGGGTTTCCAGTGGCTGAATTTTAAGATTACCAGGCCTTTCTTCTAGGTGCCTCTAGATAGACTCACACTACCAACTCTTTCAGTTAGCCGCTAAGTGTTACTTACCATTTGTATCACACCCAGCCCTCCAAATCTAAAAGTGACTTTGTGTTTTCTGTCTATTGTTACCCTTTGTCATTCATCAGCCTTTTAAACATCCTATTTCTGGCTGTCCTGTCAGCTTCTACTTCCTCTTTCCTTCCACTAATGTAGTTGCCCCACATTTTCCACCTTTTTCCCCGTCAGGTCCTGTCTGGCCTGTTTATCAGCATGGGGAGAGGAGCCCTTGACCCGTAGGGCCCCTGACACTCAGATGCCCAGATTTGATTTCCATCCTCCAAGGGCTCCTTTTCTGTGCATCACAAGCTCTCAACCCAGATCCCACGAGATGCCATGGAGGGGCCATCTCATTTGTCACTTGGTTTCCATTAGCAGGAAAATGACACAAAGTGCTGGTACAATTTAACTCCAGAAATGATTTTACAAGTTTTTGGGTAGCCACAGCTTTTTCTGACGGGGTATGAGTGTAGGAAGGAGGTGCTTGTGTCATGGCAAGGAATTCAACACTGCTCACTTTGGCCTGAGCTGAGGTGCAAAATTATAACCAGACATATCAGCCTGGGTTATTGTTTCATGCATTTACTTCAAATACGGAGCTATAACCAGAAATCAGCTGAGGCGATGTTTTCGTTAGTTCCTGTCCATCTGAACTCTTCTCACTCCAATGGTTTCTAATGTTGGAGGCAAGTCCCCTTTGGAACAAATAGAACTGGGCTTAGAAACACCAGAAACAGCCTGAGGCACTGAGTGTCAGTGACTTCTGTTCTTGGAGTGTTTGATCAAGAAGGGACTTCTACTGGGTCTAGGCATGTGTATGGAAAACAGTTCAGTGGTAGTTGCCAACCAGAGTCAAAGGAAGTGTGGCAACTCTGAAGCAGACTTGAATGAGGTCATGGTCTGTTGTGTTGAGGTTCTGTTTAATGGTCATCCTAAACTCAGGATGACAGCTGAGGTAGAAACAAGCATCCTAGCAATCCAGCTCAGAATGGTGTGAGAGCCACGAATTTGGCATTAATGCTTTCAGAGTTACCTCTTTCCTATAAAAGACTAGTTGTTTACAAAGATTTTCAGAAGTTGTCATAGAGTTGAGTCAGGGACTCTCTCCCTTAGCATTGTTGACGTTTAAGGCCAAATCATTCTCCGAGGGGCATTGGGGCATCCTGTGTACTACAGGGTGTGGAGCAGCATCCCTGGATTCCACCCTTTAGATGCCAGGAGCACCTCAACCCTGTTGTGACAATAAGGTGTCTCCAGTCATTGCCCACAGCTTCCATGAGGGCACCATCCCTCCCGATTGAGAAACCCTGCATGAAGGGTGACAGTCTTAGTCATGGAATGAAATTGGCATATCCAGATGCCCTTCATTTGATTTGACAGTTTAGAGAATCCTGAGTGTCTTAGTCATCCAGTGCTGCAAGTGGGTGGGTGGGTTTCATGAAAAGAGAAATACCGCAAGTGGGTGGGTGGGTTTCATGAAAAGACATTCATTTTCTCACAGTTTAGGAGGCTGAAAGTCCAAATTCAGCGTGTAGATTCTAGTGGAAAGCTGTCTCTTCTTGTCAGCTCTGGGGGCCTTTCGTCCTATGTTCTACCTTTGGTGGTCTCTGTGCAGACTGCATTTTCTCATTCATTTGTTTCCTCTGTGCCTAATATGTTCCTTTTATATCTCAGAGGTGATTGGCTTAAAACCTACTCCACACTGATGGTGTCATTAACATAATGTTGTTGTTATGTGCCGTTGAGTCGGCCCCGACTCATAGCGACCCCTCCTTGGGTTTCCAAGGCAGTATCACTACGGAAGTAGGATTGCCCAACCTTCCTTCCGAGGAATGGCTGGTGGGTTTGAACCGCCAGCCTTCTGGTTAGCAGTCAAGTGCTTTAGCCACTATGCTACCAACGCTCCTATTAACATAATAGAAGAAATAAAATTCTCAGATAAGATTACAACCACAGGTGTTAATTCTGACTCATAGTGACCCTATAGGACAGAGTAGAACTGCCCCAAGGCTCCTTCTCTATAAGTATGTTGTTGTTGTTGCTGTGTGCCGTCGAGTCGGACCCGACTCATAGCGACCCTTCCTTGGGTTTCCAAGGCAGTATCACTATGGAAGTAGATTGCCCAACCTTCCTTCCGAGGAGTGGCTGGTGGGTTTGAATTGCCAGTCTTCTGGTTAGCAGTCAAGTGCCTTAGGCACTACGCTACCAGAGCTTCTTCTCTGTAGGTATAGGGATTAGGATTTACAATACATGTGTGTTGGGGCACAGTTCAATCCATAGTCCAGAGCCTTCTCACTGATGGCAGTCATCCCATTTCACACACCCTACTCCTCATCCTGGACATGGGGAATCCCCTCATGCCTGAGTGTCCAGTGCAATGCTGGCTGTCTCCGCCTCAGGCCCCCACATGCCAGTGTGCACTTCCATTCCCTGTTTGTCTCTTGTGGGGGGCAATGAGCTGGATGAAACACTTCCATGGAGCTGGCACTATGGCCTTTCTCCCAGGATGGCACCGTGTTTGACGGGCTACCCATTGAGTCACTGTCACTGATTGACACAGTGATGCCGGATTTGGTGCAGACATGGCAGCAGGCCTTCAGAGAGAAGCTGGCCCAGCAGCAGGCCAGTGTGGTGGCAACAGTGGCAACAGCAACAGCAGCAGCCACACCAGCAGGTGTGTCCTATCAAAACACACCAAAGAACAGAGAGGCTGCAGTGAATGGGGAAGAGAATGGGGCACATGCAATAAGTAGGTGCCAGGCTCAGGTACTTCCTAAAGAATCCTTAGAACTCTGCTTGCTCTGGGTTCCTTTCCACATGGCTTTTGTCTGATTGCCTGCTGTCTGAGCAGAATAGTGCCACATTCTGGTTTCTTTCTCATCAGAGTTTTTAGACAAAGTTTTTAGATGGTCTTCACATTAAATAAATAAATGGGGGGACAGTCTTCCCTTATGCATTCTCAATTTTAGGAAATCCTGCTGATCTGAGAACTTTAGTCAGTATGTTACTGTTGTTGGGTGCTATTAAGTTGATTCCAACCCACAACAATCCTGTAGGGCTGAGTATAGAACTGTCCTCAGGGGGTTTCCAGGGTTTCTATAAAAATAGAAACAGAGCCCAGATGACTGTCAGTGACCCTAGAGGACAAAGTAGAAATGCTCTAGAGGGTTTCTAGGGCTGTCAGTCTTAACAGAAGCTGATGGTCTCATCTTTCTTCTGTGGAGCATCCAGTGAGTTTGAACCACTGACCTATTGATTGGCAGATGAGCACATAATGCTTTTGCCACTAGGGCTACTTGTAGTTAGTATAATGATGAGAAAAGTGCTGCATGATTATAGTCTAGCATCGACAACACTGTTTGCTTTGTGGGAGCAAACATCCAGCCTTCCATGTGGAGGGGTTTTTCCTTGGGTGGTGCAGTCAATTAATGTGCTTACTCAGCTGCTAGCCATTGGAAGAAGAACCTCAGAAGAAGAGCTTAGTGAACTATTTCCAAAAGATCATCCAGGGAAAATCCTGTGGGACGTAGTTCTCTGACACCTCTGACTGGGCTTGAAACGCCCCACCTTTCATTTCATAGATGCCTGCATTTGTTGTATCACTCAGTGATCCCTACCCAGTCTCTCCGTGGACTGCCCTTTTCATAGAACAATAGTGCTCTCCTGCCCCATTTCATGTTTACTCAAGAGCCACATGTCTTCTCTTGCTTCCTGCTGCAGATAATCATTCAAAACCAATGGAAATAGATGGGGAAGTGGAGATCCCACAAAACAAGGCCACTGTGCTTCAGGACCATGAGTCTGAGGTGTTCATCTGTGCTTGGAACCCTGTCAATGACCTCCTTGCATGTGGGTAAGCACTTCAGCTTGGGAGTGGTCCAGGTGTTGGGGTCCGAAATGTTTGCTCATCTCTGAAGGTCTGCCTTGTGGGACACATTCTTACCTTGCACTGGGTTTATAACATCTTCATAGTGTGTGCACACGAGCCTGGGAAAATCCTGCACCTCTTCCCTGTGGGTCTTGTATTGTAGGGATGGAGAGGTCATTGTCCTGAGCTGTTTTCTCACTGGAGCAGAGAGCAATGCAAGGACGTTGAATATTAATAAAAATGGCTTAGTTTCCTACTGCTGCTATAACAGAAATACCACAAATGGATGGGGGGTTGGTTAATGAATAGAAGTGTCTTTTCTCACAGTTCTGGAGGCTTGAGGTCTGAATTCAGGGCACCAGGTCTGGAGAAAGACCTGCCTCTGTGGCTCTGGGATCAAGTCCTTATCTCTTCAGCTTCTGTCCCTAGGTCCTGGAAGATCCCCATGCAGCATCTGTCATCCCCTATCTCTGCATCTTTGGTTCTCCCCCTAATTGGCTTTTTTATATCCATAAAAAGATTTATTTACAATACACCCTACTCTTCTGTGACCTCATTACCCTAATGACAACATCCCTAATGCCAAATGGAATTAGGAAGGAGTTAAAGTTTACATTTTTGTGGCTGGGGGGGAATGCAGTTGAATGCATAACAAAAGTCCGAGTGTGAGGAGGTCAGCCCAGCAGTGAAGGGATTGGAGGGGCAGCACAGCACATCCCAGGGTACCTGGCCCGGCTGGCACGTGCCTGAGCTGGTAACTGTCCACATCAGCCAACACTGAGTGTCCGTATGTTCCTGTCCAGGTCTGGAGACTCTACTGCGAGGATATGGAACTTCAATGAAAACAGCAATGGGGGCTCCACCCAGCTCGTATTGAGGCACTGTATATGGGAAGGGGGGCATGATGTACTCAGTAACAAAGACGTGACCTCACTGAATTGGAATGTAAGCTCCTCCACCACCCAGACAAACCTGTCACATCTGCCCACCCCATGGGAGGGCTTCCTGATGCCCAGAGCCATGTGTGTGCAATTCTCACAGGGCGTTCCACTTAAAAGGGTTCTGATGAGACTGGCTCCCTCTGCCTGTCCATGGTCAGTATGATTTTCAGTGTTTATTGAGGAATAGCATAAAATGTAGCTCCCCAATGTGAAGTAGACGCTGATTTTTCCTCCCACATTCTTACATTCCTTTGTAACCTCTAGTCTTTCTTTTTGGTCTCTATGAATTGGCCTATCCTGGATATTTTATATGTAGTTGTTGTTAGGAGCCATTGATTCAGTTCCAACTTATTGCAACCCTGTGTACAACACAATAAAACACTGCCCAGGCCTATTCAGTCCTCACAATACTTGCTATACTTGAGGCCATCATTGTAGCCACTGTGTCAATCCATCTTGTAGAGGATCTTCCCCTCTTTCACTGATCCTACACTTTACCAAGCATGATATCCTTCTCCAGGGAATGATTCTGACAATATGACCAAAGGAGGTGAGATAAGTCTGGCTATTCTCACTTCTAAGGAATATTCTGGCTGCACTTCTTCTAATAGAGATTTGTTTATTGTTCTGGAATTCAGTAATTATATTCCGTGTTCTTTGGCAGTATTACAATTCAAAAGCATCAATTCTTCTTTACTCAGCATTTAATTTTTACATGTGTGTGAGGCAATTGAAAATACGATGGCTTAAGTTAGGCATACCTTAATCTTGAAAGTGTCATCTTTGCTCTTCCATAGTTTAAAGAGGTATTTTGCAGTAGATTTGTCCAGTGCAACATGATGTCTGATCTTGTTACTGCTTCTTCTTTTGGTGTTGGTGGATCCAAGTAAAGTCAAGTCTTTGACAACTTTAATCTTCTGTACATTTCTCATGATACTACTTACTGGTCTACCTGTGAGGATTTTCATTTTCTTTATGTTGAGATATAATCCATACTGCAGACTGAAGTCTTTAATCTTAATTAGTAAATGCTTCTATTTATCTTCACTTTCAGCAAGCAAAGTTGTGTCATCTTCCTATTACAGGATAATTGTTGTTCCTTCAATCCTGATACTGCATTCTTCTTCAGATAGAGTAGCTTCTCAGAGTATTTGCCTGACACACAGAGTAAGTGGTGAAATGATACATGCTTTTACTGATTTTAAACCATGCAGTATTCCCTTGTTTTATTTGAACAACCATCTCTTTCTCTGTGTATAGTGTCCTCAGGAGCACAGTTAAGTGTTCTGGAATTCCCATTCTTCTCAGTGTTATCCATAATTTGTTGTGATGCACATAGTCAAATGCCTTTGTAGAGTAAGTAAAACACAGGTTAACATCTTTCTGGTATTATTTGCTTTCAGTCAAGATCCATCTGACATCAGCAATGTTATCAAGATACTGCAGCAAATGTTTTTAATTAGCTCTAGCAAAATTTTACTTTTGTGTGGCATTAATGATATTGTCAATAATTTCCACATTGTGGGATAACCTTTCTTTGGAGTGGGTATAAATATGGATCTCTTCCAGTTAGTTGGCCAGGTAGCTGTCTTCCAAATCTCTTGGTATGACCTTTAGCAGGGCATCCATTTGTTGAAACATCTCAGTGGGTAGTCCATCAATTTCTGGAGCCTTATTTTTCATCAGTTTCTTCAGTTCAGCTTATATTTCATCCTTGAATATCATTGCTGCTTGATCATATGCTACCTCTTGAAATAACTGAAAGACTACCAGTTCTTTTCGGTACAGTTTTAGTGTATTCCTTCCATCTTCTTTTTTCTTTTTCCTCTCTACATTTTATTGAAATATAATTTAACTAACTCACTCACTCACTGTCATCAAATAGGATCCCACTGATAGCAACTTTCCTTGGAATTCTCAGGCAGTATCTTTCAGAAGTAGATTACCCAGTCTTCTTTCTGAGGAGTGGCTAGTAGTTTGAACCATCAGAGGTGCCAAAATATAATTTATGTACAGGGAAATACTCTAAAGTGACATAGGTCAGTGCTTTTTTTTTTTCCTCCCGGTTTTCTTTCCCCTCCCCTGTCATTCCGTCATTCCTGGTAATCAACAAAGAAAGTTTTCCTTCCATTTATAAACCTTACCATGACTTTTTATAATAATGAACTAATACTGTATTTGTCCTTCTGTGATTGACTTATGTCACTCAGCATGATGTTCTCCAAGTTGATCCTTGTATGTGGTGATTTGCAGATTCTACGTTATTCTTTAGTGTTGCATTCTTTAGTATTCCATTGTGTGTATGCACCATTGTTTGGTTACACATTCTTCTGTTGATGGGCATGTAGGTTGTTCTCACCTTTTTGCTCTTGTAAATAGTGCTGTAATGAAAATGGGTGGGCATTTTCTGTTCTTTTCCTGGCTCTCACTTCTTTAGGGTATATAACTAGTAAAGGGATTTCTGGGTTAAGTGGTATTTCTAATTCCAGTTTTTTAAGGACTCGTCATGCTGCTTTTCACAATGGTTGTATCATTTTATAGTCCCACCAGCAGTGTGTGAGAGTCCCAATTGCTCCACATTCTTGGCAGCATCTGTTATTTTCTGTTTCATTGAATTTTGCTATTAGTGCTGGGGTGAGATGGTGTGTGTTGTTGCTTTGATTTGGTTCTCTCTGATGGCTGTTGATCATGAACATTTCTTCATGTATTTGGTAGCTGCTTGCATGTCTTCTTTGGTGAAGTGTCTATTCATGTCTTCTGTCCATTTTTTAATAGGATTGTTAATCTTTTTGTTGTTGAGTTGTTGGAGTTTTCTGTAAATTTTAGAGATAAGTCCTTTTTCAGATACACCATTGCTGAATATTTATTCCCAATCTCTAGGTTCTCTTTTTACTCTTTTGGCAATGTAATTATCAACAGGCATGTATTTGTTGCTGTCATTTTGTTATGCGTTTTTTTTGTGGTGTGGCTGTTGCTTTGTTCCATATATTTTCTGTGCTGAGCTTGTTTTGTTTATGAATTGTATTATCACTTCCTTCTTTGCTATCATTTTAGTGTTTGCTAAATATTTGTGTTAGTCCTCTTTATCATTTTGATGTGAAAGTTTACCATTTTCTTTGAGGTTACCCTGTGATTTATAATTTTCTTCCCAAGTTTAGAACAGTCATTTTATCTTATAGTTGTCTTCACTTCCCTACCGTTTCGAAGAGTTGTAACTGTACTATTTTTTTTTCCCCTCTTTCTGGTTTGTAATTGTCCTCATTTGTCGATTGATATCTCTGATTGCCTGTTTACAATCTTGTAGGCTTATTTGCTTTAGATACTTCCATAACTGGGTTGGTTTCTGGGTTATGTCATCATGTGTGTTAGTAGTCTGTTGTTTTCTGTTCTTGGTTCTCTGTTCAAAGTACTCACTTTAGCATCTCTTGTAAAGTTGGTCTGGTTTTAACAGATTCCCTTAATTTCTGCTTATTTGGAAATCTCCTAATTTCACCATCATATTTGGGGGACAGCTTTACTGGTATATAAATCTTGGTTGGAAATTTTTTTCTTTCAGGATTTTATGTATACCATCTAATTATCTTTTTTCCTACATGATTTCTTTCAAGAAATCCAGGCTTAGTCTTATTGGTTGTTCCTTGTAGGTAACTTCTTTTTTCCTATACTGTTTTCAGGATTCTTTGTCTTTGATTTTTGTTAGTTTGATGATGATATATCTTGGCTATTTTCTTTTGGGAGTCCATTTTGTGTTTGGGGTTCATTGGACTTCTTGAATAGATACATTGTCAGCTTTCATCATACCAGGAAAATTTTCTTCCAACAAGTCTTCAACAATTTTCTCTGTGGTTTTATTTATCTTGTACTATTCTGGAATTCTGATTATACATAAGTTATTCCTTTTGATGGTATCCCACATGATCTTTAGGCTTTCTTCATTCTGTTTTGATCTTTTTCTAACTAATCCCATTCCAAAGAAGTATTCAAGTATTTGTCTTCAGTCTCACTAATACTGTCTTCCATTGATTCAGTTCTTCTTTGCCTGTTCAATGCATTATCTAATTCTTGAAATTTTGTATTAATCTTAGGTAGATCTTGTATGATTTCTAATTTTTCATTAATTTTCTCATTTTGTACTTGCATTATCTTTTGAAATTGTTCTAGGGGTTTCTCTGTGTTTTCCTCAATTTTGTCAGTGTTTTCCTTAATCTGTCTCTCAATCCATTGTAGGTAACTAAATATAATTCTTTTCAATTCCTTACCAGGAAGTTCCAGTGCTGCACCTTCATCAGGGATGTGTTCTAGGTCTGTATCCAGCTCCCTTGTTTCTCTTGCTTCTTTGTGTGAACTGTGATGCTCTGTTGTCTCCAAGGCATTGTGATGTTTTTGTGTTTATATTTAATTGGTGTGTTGGAGTGACTTGCCCATGATTTTTATTTTCTTTGTTTTGATTAGATGATATCTACATAAGCAGGGTATTGTGCTCCTCTGTTTGCTAGTTGCAGCACTTATTCACTCTTCACCTGTCTGCTTTCCCATTGTGAACTTCCCATATGTCCCTGCTGTCCTTGACAAAAGGAGCCTAGTCTTAGGTCCCTGGCATCCAAATGAGAATACTATGTCTTTAGATATCTACCATGGCCATTGCTTGTCAACATTCAGAATGACTGCACCCTCCATCACTTTAAAAATGAAAATGGCCACTGCTTGTAAATATCCAAAATGGTGGCTGCTTTTAAACATTCAAAATGGCTGTACCCTCAATCACTTTAAGTACCCATATTGTGCACCATTTGCAAACAGTTTAAATGGCTGTGCCCTCTGGACAGCCAAAGCTGTGAAAGTCCACAGCTCAGGTTGTCTCGCTCCTTGCTGTTTCCCTTCCTAATCATAGACCACCAGCATAGTTGTCCATGCAGCTCTTGGCAGCCAGAGCTGATCTTTAGGTCAATTCTCAGGTCCCAACACTATTTGGAAATATTCAGGTTGTTGGTCCCATCAGAGCAGCTGAGAGTCCACAGCTGCAACTGTCTCTGTACTCACTGTTTTCATTCAGATTTTTCCACTAGTTGGTGCCTAATCCACTTCTGTTACTTCCTTTCAAAGCTCAGGCCTCTAAGATTATTGTCCATTTCACCATCTTACTGCAAGTCTGCCTTCCTTCCATCTTCTTCTGATGCTTCCCATATCCTTCAATATTTTGCCCATAAAATTCTTCAACGTTGTAATTCAAGGCTTGAGTTTTTTCTTCAGTTCTCTCAGTTTAATAAATGCTAACCATGATTTTCCCTTTTGATTTTCTAATTCCATGTCTTCGCACATTTCCTTATAATAATTTACTTTGTTTTCTCCAGCCACTCTTTGAAATCCTCTGTTTAGTTCTTTTATTTCAGCATTTCTTCCATTCACTTTAGCTACTCTTCATTCAAGAGCAAGTTTCAGAGTCTCTTCTGACATCCATTTTGGTCTTATCTTCCTTTCTTGTCTTCTTTTGACAACCCTTTGCTTTCTTCATGTATTACATTCTTGATGTCATCCCATAACTCATCTGATTTTCACTCATTGGTGTTCAGTGTGTCAAATCTGTTCTTCAGAAGATCTCTGAATTCAGGTGGGTTATCCTCCAGGACCAGCATCTTGGTAAATGGAGAAAACATTGAAGTTGTCAGAGACTCACACTGCTTGGTTCTGCAGTCAGTGGCAATGGAAGCAGCAGTCAGAACATCAGATGACATACTAGCACTGGGCAAATTGGCTGCAAAGGATCACTTTCAAGTGCTAAAGAGCAAAGATGTCTCCTTCAGGACTAAGGTGCACCTGGCACAAGCCATGATATTTTCAGTTGCCTCACATATTTGTAAGAGCTAGACATAGAAAAAGGAAGACCAAAGAAGAGTCGATGCTTTTGAGTTGTGGTATTAGCAAAAAATGCTAAAAGTACCATGGACTGCTAAAAGAACTAACAAATCTGTCCTGGAGGAAGTGCAGACAAAATGCTCCTTGGAAGTGAGAGTCACCAGACTTTGTCTTACATACTTTGGCCATATTGTCAGACCATTCCCAGGAGAAAAATGTCATGCTTGATAAGGTGGAGAGTCGACAAAGAAGGAAAGTCCTTCAACGAGATAGATTGACACAGTGTCAGCGACTATGGGCTCAAGTATAGCAGGGATTGTGGAGCTGGCTCAGAACTGGGCAGTGCATT
>NW_006922780.1:0-1657 GCF_000298275.1 Orycteropus afer afer
CTGTGGAGTCCATTCCGACCCACAGCGCCCCTAGAGGACAGAGTGGAACTGCCCCACAGGGTTTTCCAGTCTGTCAATCTTTAGGAAATCTGACTGCAACATCTTACTCCCACAGAGCAGCTGATGGGTTCCAAGTGCTGACCTTTTGGTTAGCAGCTGAGCACTATACCACTGCACCACCAGGGCTTCTTGCATAAAGATTACAGCCAGGGACAATCTATGGGCTAGTTCCACTCTGTCACGTGGGATGCTGAGGTTGGGATTGACTTGATGGCACAAGAACCACATCATCTTTGTCCCAGGTGTCTACTGATGTCTCCACTCATTCTTCAACCTTGAATTGTATTTTTCTCTTCTTTCCCTGATTTTTTAAGAGGCTGGCTTAGCTATCGAGTGCTTCTGTAACAGAAATACCACAAGTGAATACCACAGACATTTATTGCCTCACAGTTTAGGAGGCTAGAAGTCCAAGTTCAGAGTGCCAGCTCTAGGAAGAGACTTTTTCTTTCTGTGTCTCTTGGTCCTAGGAGGCTGTCAGTGCAGAGACTCAGGGTCCAAGGGATGCACTCTGCTCCTGCCTCTTCCTACTTGGTGACAGTGATACTCCTCGGCTTGCTTCTTTCCCCTTTGACCTCTTGTAAGGTTACAGGTCACACCCCAGGGAAACTCCCCTTACACAGGATCAAGGCTGTGTGTCCCACCCTAATCCTTTCATAAGTAATTGGCTGCTCACATCAGATCCCTTGGGAGCTCTGATAGTGTGCCTAAGGCACTTGACTGCTAACCAGAAGGCTGGCGGTTCAAACCCACCAGCCACTCCTCGGAAGGAAGGTTGGGCAATCTACTTCCGTAGTGATACTGCCTCGGAAACCCAAGGAGGGGTCGTTATGAGTAGGGTCCGAGTTGACGGCACATAACAACAACAACAACAAATATGTCAATGTTCATGCTATATGCCTGTTCAACATTTTGGGGGGACACAGTTCAATCCATGACAGAGATGTACATTAAAGAATCGTCACAGAAGAAAAACAGATTGTCTTTACTCAACAAAGTGTGTTGTGTTTTCTCTCCCAGAGATCCTGAGTCCTCCCAACCTCACGGGTAGGTGCAATCAGTCGCACTCTGTCATGGAGTGGAGTCTATCTAGTTACTTCACCTGGGACTTCGTCTATGAGCTTCATATGCAAAAGGTAACAACAATGCAGCGTGTCACTCCCTGCGGCCTCCCGATGTGGACTTTGTGGCATTGTTGTGGCTATTTTATTATGTTTCTCAAAGAATCTGCAAACATACTGTAAATCATACTCCAAATATACTCCAAATTATCTGCACAAATAATTTGGCTTCCTATTTTGAAAGTCTTCTGCCTTCAATTTATTTCTCTTATCTAATTTCACTGATTTGTATTTTAAGTGCAGTGTTAAAATAATTTATCATAAGCAAAGTCTCCTTCCATCAGACACAAAAAGCATAAACCATAAAAAAATTATAAAGTCTGCTATTTAAAAAAGATACAGTTGAGAAATTATAAAAGGCGGGTCACAGAGTAGAAACATCTTTGTAATTCAAAGGAGTTTATATCCACAATAAAGCTAGTCATTGCCTTTGAGTCCAGCTTATAGCGCCCCTAGAGGACAGAGTGGAACTGCCCCCA
>NW_006922780.1:3577-6101 GCF_000298275.1 Orycteropus afer afer
GGTGCGGCCGCCAGGGCAGGTTCCCTCATTAGTCACCTTCGAGCAGCCGCGAGCAACCCTTGCGGCACGACTGCGTCGGTGTCGGATCGCGTCTGTCCCCCCTGTGGGTGTCTCTGTGTCTGTTCCGGGCTTTTCATAACTCAGAAGTGATTAGGCTTACCGTCCACCCACACTGGGATGCCCTGCAGTAACTATGTTATGGAAGACGATCGCCTCCGATTTCTTTAAATTGCATTACGGAAACTGACTACCTAACCGATTACATGATGAAAGCAGGTCACATTCATGGAGGTGATTGGATTATAGTAGGTTAAATCGCAGTATGAAGGCGGCTGCATGACATGGAATTACAGACGCCAGTCAGATTGCATGATGGGAGGTAATGACATCACATCCCATTGCATGATGGGAGGTGGTCGCATCACATCGCACTGCATGATGGGAGGTGATCGCATCACATCGTACTGCATTATGGGAGGTGATCATATCACTTCCAATTGCATTATGGGAGGTGATCTCGTCACTTCCCACTGCATTCTGGGAGGTGGTCCCAGGCCATTGCATTATAGGAGGCGATTACAGTCCATTGCATGACAGTGACCAGCAAGCACACCACGTTTTGGCCAAAGTTAACACCCGAAGTTCACCACCACAATACGTCACAGTGCCAGGGTGTAGCCATCTGGCCCTCCTGGTGGTGAGGTGGGGGCGTGTCACCCACTTGGGTCAACAGAGTCCTCCCTGCGGGGTCTGGCTGACCTGCCACCAACCGCAGGACACACGAGAGGTGCCAGCTGCAGGGAGAAGGTGGAGGGGCTTAGCTCTTGACCCCACACGGCCCTGAGGTCGAGCCCACAGCCTGCGGCTCGGCTCTGCGTCCGGAGATGCGTCCTCCGGGCCCACAGGGCAGGTCCTCTGGGCGTCAGTCTGCCGGTCCGTGGAGGTGGGCGGACCCCTGCCGCCCCCAGTGGGCTCGGCTGCGGCCTGGGCTGTGGCAGTGCTCTCGGGAACGCCCCCTCGCGCCACCAGGCCCTGCAGGCCCCTGGCAGCTTCCTGAAGCTGGCAGCCCCGGGCGCACCCCGTCCTGTCGTTTCCCTGTAGAGTGTGAGAAGCATGGGAGCGCGGGGGCCTGGCCGACGGCTGTGTGCATAGCTCTGGGGTCGCTGCTCGGCGTTTGGCTTGCAGGGCTGCTCTGCAGGAGGTAAGAGCCGCGGGTCGGGGCGCCGTGTGCACAGGTCTCCGGGGCGGGTGGGAGCGCTGCCCTCCGCGGGGCCGCACTGCGCAGGGGTCAGTGCCCGGGGAAGGGCCCCGCCGCGGGCTCCCTCCGCTGGCCTCTGTGTTTGGGCCAAGGCGCACCCCCGGCTGCGGTGCTCAGGGGCGCAGGGGAGCGCTTCACCACCGCGCCGCCAGCTGCCGAACCCCGAACCCCTCTTCCGCAGGTTCTCTGTGATCCACAAAGTCTTCCCCCCCATCCCTTGGGTGAAAGACCCCGTCAGGGACTTCTTCACGGACGACAGGCTGGTGCGTGGCTGGGCCTTCCGGCCTTGGCGCTCGTGGGCCTGGGGGTGGGGGGTTCCCTGGCCGCCAGGCGGTGACGCTGGTGGCCCCGCCCCGCGTGGGTGCAGCCCTTCGCCCGGGCGGGGTCCTGGGCCTGGCAGCACCCTCTGCTCTGTTCTGGGCCACAGATGCCCGCACTCACGCCGTCCTCGTCCCCGCAGGTGACATGGGAAACGGGCCCGGCGAGCTGGCTAGACTGCCCGGTGGAGACGGTGCGGGCCGTCGCGGAAACAGGAGCCCCGATGGACGGTACCGGGGAGGCGGGCCGGCTCCCACCGCTGCTCAGCCCAGGACAGCAGGGCGGGGTGCACGGTGCCCCCAACACACTGTAATCCCTCACCCCGACGGCTTGTGTGGGGTCCTTCGGGAAGAGGGTGTCCCGTGACGTAGTCTGTGCGCTGTGACCAGAATCCACTTCTCAGACAGGAAGTCCAGTCCCACTGGACAGGTCCTGACGCCACGTGGGGACCCCCCAGGAGCCAGGAAGCTGGAGGGCCTGCCCTGAACCCCACCTCCAGCCTCCAACTGGGAAAAAGGCCATTTGTTCATTAAAGCCACCCCCTTGTGGTGGGTTACAGCAGCGCTAGGTCACGGGGACCAGGACCAAACCTGGTGTGATCTCTGAAGTCCTAATGAACCGCCAAGGCCACCCGCCCTCCGGGCTCCTTACCAGCCCCGCCCAGCTGCCCCAGCAGGGAACCTGGGAGAGCCGGCACTCCCCGGGGCCGCCTGGTTTGCTGGGTCTGGAGTTTGCCGCCTTTGACAGGGGCTGGCCTTTCCCGCCCCCTTCTATTGCTCCTTTTAGTGGAGGCACTTCTGGGCAGGTTTCCGTCCCATGTGGGTCCTGGCCCTCCCAGGTTCTGCTGCCTGTCCCTTTCTCTGTGAGCACCTGAGACGGTTACGTGACCAGAAAACCCACTTGTGGTGCAGTGGGCCGACCCCTGGCGCCTGGTGGAGCGCTCAGGGC
>NW_006922780.1:7376-8585 GCF_000298275.1 Orycteropus afer afer
GCCGTGAGGCGGCCGGGCGAGCAGCGTCGTGAAGGTCATGGTCCCTGGGGGTGTGGTCGGGTGCGGGTTCTACGGGTCTCTGGCCCCTGTCACGGCGGCCCTCGCGGGCGGCGGCGGCGGCTAGATGACCTTCTTAAGCTCGTCGTAGATGACCAGCACGAAGGCCCCGCCCATGCCGCGCAGCACGTTGGACCAGGCGCCCTTGAAGAAGGCCCTGCCGCCCTCGTCCCTGAAGATCTTCCGCCAGCAGTGCAGGGTCCCCGTGTACATGATGTCGGCTGCGGGCGGGGCGCCAGGGAGTCACCGGGGGGGACCCGGGAGGCAGGGCTGCCAGCCCAGGGCGGAACCCCATGCCACCACCCCGCCTGCTCCCGGGGACGCGGGCCTGACGCCGGGGACGGTGCCGTGACCCTGCTCTCAGCGGGGGGGGCCTCATGTGTTCAGAGCTCCGGCCTCACCCTCCACGTCCCCGGCTCTAAGCAGGGCCCGATGATGGGGCCAGGGCCCAGAGCGTGGGTGAGAGAAAGGGAGGAACCCTTCACCCGGCCGGGGGCCGCCGACAGCCCCCCAAGCGCCCCACCCCGCGCACACACGTACCTCCTTTGCGTCCCGACTGCATCATCATGCGCCGCCGCACGGTGTCGAACGGGTAGGAGACGACGCCGGCCACGGCCGTGACTGTCTGTGCGATCATCCAGCTGACCACGATGTGCGTGTTCTTGGGGTCAGGGAGCATGCCTGGGGACGAGAGTGCGCGTCAGGGCCCGCGACACGGGGTGCCCGCCGCGTCCCACAGCACGCCACCCCGCAGACCACAGCTGCCGGCAGAGCCCCACAGCGGCCCCGGGACCTGGGCGTTCTGATCTGTGCGGGGAGGCGAGGTGCCTTAGAGGGTGACAGACAGGCAAACAGACGACAGGCACACAGACAGGCAGGTGACGGGGACTTTCAAAGATGCCTGAGGACAGGGAACGATTGGACGGACGCGGACGGTACACGGGGCTCGCCCTGAGAGCCAGGGGTCAGGACAGCTGAGGACAGCGCCCAGGGTACAGACAGACAGGTCAGAGGACAGTGACACGCGACAGGTCACATGACAGGGACGCGCCAAACAACTGCAGACCACAGTCCTGCTTGAACCATCCACCCGGTACAGCAGGGGCCGGAGGACGGGGCACAGCTCACCCTGAAGCCGCACTACTGCCCTGG